>NC_079901.1:8530878-8538511 GCF_024868665.1 Triplophysa rosa
CCTGTCAATCAATCTACAGTTGAGATCATGTGATGGCTCGTGAGTGACGGGGGTTTTGGCGTGATAAAGGACCAGATTTTGTATATTGAAGCGATCGCAATGCCAAAGTGACCCAAATATATGTTGCACGGTAGGTTTGAGAGTTGCCTTAACATGACATAACTACAGTACGTCTTTCGTGAAGTATTGCAGGACATATAATGCTTTGATTGACAATAAAATATAAATCATATAAAAGATTGATTGACAAGTGATGTCATGCCTCACCCTTATACATGCCTCACTTTATACATGCTTTTGTTATGTCAAGACTGGATTATTGTAATTCTTTGTAATTGGGAATTCCTGCTGTTCTCATGAACCGTCTTCAACAATTACAAAATGCAGCAACTACTGTAGATGGTTGACTGGGACCAAGAAACAGGTCAGTGTTTCCCCAATGTTAGCCTCCTTGCACTGGATGCCTGTTAAATTTTAGAGTTCAATTTAAGGTTTTAGAGTATATTTTTAAAGGACTCATAAAATGAGCACTTTCAACAAGTTGGTATAATTTATTAGGGTCTACATGAAATGTCTGGAAAATATTTTGCTTAAAAACACTCAATGGCTGTTTAAACAAAACCCTTTTTGCCTCGTTAAAAACAGCTATGCTCACAGCAACCCATTTTGGTGTATGTCTCTTTAACTGATAATGAGTTACAGCGAACCCCACCCCCCTTCTGTCCAGCGAGTGAACACAACACACGTGTAGTACTGCCATGGCAATGGTTTAGCTAAATTATATTTCCTGAACTCCTCTGCAGGTAGTTTCGTTTTAAACGTCTCAAATCAATCGTCTGGGGACTAAAAAATCCGTCACAGAAAATGCTTGCCTAAAATCCACGGAATGCGCACCTGCAGATCTCAGCGGAATTACTTGGATTTTAGCGCTTGTCGTTGACAAGTTATAACATTACACATACAACGTGAGAGCATAACCAGTATGCTGTGACAGATTTCCAGTAGGGGTTCAATCTTCAGCTGGCTGGCAGGAGCTGCCACTGGCAGGTCATGTCACCCGGCACTCCCGACACTGGCAGGTCATGTGACCCGGCACTCCCGACACTGGCAGGTACCGTGACCCGGCACTCAGCTAAACAGAGCCAGAAGATGCAGACTTTCACGCGTTCTCGCAGCTCTTATGAATACAAATTAAATATTTTTTTATTCTGCATTTGTTCGTATGGATGTCTTCTTGTGCATGCACAACATTTTGTGTGGAGTTTTTGCATTTTAAAGCGCTCAAAGTACGGTGAGAACAACTGGCAGGTGGCAGTTGCACTGTCAGCTAAAAAACCACTGGCTTTCACGCGTTCCCACAGCTCTCCTGCATAGAAATGATTTATTCTGCATGCATGAATGCTTGCACTACAGGCTTCCTGCTAAGAAGAAATGTCAGATAAAAATTGTTGAGACTTCTACAGTGTAACAGTTCATTGGTCAAAACACAGTTCTTTGAAACTATGAAATTTAAAAAGTGCGTTAAGTGTTCGTGATATTTTTACCGGACTGTAGTTTTATGACATAATAAAATATGTTATTGCTGTGAATGTAAATATTTTATCTGGTCCATTAAGATTATGCTATAGGCATTAAAATAGTCGGTTAAAAATGTTTGTTTTTTTGCTAAAATTATTGGCCGTGTCTCACTATTTTACTTGGGTTATACATTTTTGTTAAATAATGTTTCTGTGGCTCAGTGATACAGCATTGCATTAGCATCGGAAAAGTTTGTGGGTTCGATTGCAAGGGAATACTAATGCTTGAATGCAATGTCACTTTGGATAAAAGCGTCTGCCAAATGAATAAATGTAAATTTAACAATCTGCTTTATATTTTTATTTATGTAAATGGCTGTACATATTACTACTATTGTGTTGTTGGTTTTTTTTGTTGTCAAAAAATTGAACTAAACTATAAACAACACAGGCCTATTAATTGCAGCTATTCTCCAAATATAATCAACAAATGCGTTTTCCGTTCGCTCTACGTGAGCTTAAAGTAGCTACTTTTGTTCTAAAAAAAACTTTGTGTCCTTTTACCAACACACTGCATGCTTTCGATTCAGAAACTTGGGATATTGTAAGCTTGTTGTGGATATATCTTATTTAAGTAATAGCTAGGGTACAACAAGTATTAGGCTATACATCCCGTACCTTATAATTCCATTGCTTTTTGTATACGTTGGTTTTCTTTACTGTGCACTCTAAAAATGGTTGTTAAAACAGACACAAACAGACACACATTTACTGTGTTATTTTTGTGACAAAACATTTTGTGTTACTTTAACCTAACGTTTTTTCACAAAGGATAAAACTTAGTTCTAATTGCAACCGCTGTTGGCGGTTTAAATTAATTAATAAAGAATATATTTTCCTGTAAAACTTATTTTTCATCATTTTAAAACATCCATATAATAACCCAAACTAGTTTTTCATTTATTTTTTTCTCAGCATTTCTCTCATTGTTTCTGAACCATCTCCAGTGCAGCCTTGATTATCAATGGCAGGTGCCAGTGTATAAATATTAAACACGATTAATAAAATCTTAAGAGTGCTTTTCCACAATCGCGCCGTTCTCGTTGCTTTGCTTAATCGCTCAACTGCTTTGGGCCAGCCTGTATGTAGGCCTAAATTGAACTTTTTAGAATGTAAACGCAAATACGTGTCACTCGCTGCCTTGGTAACGCAAGAGACTGAGCTATGACTTGAAAAACGTTTTCGTTTGGTACCCCCCAGCTTCAGCTGTTAACCACTTAACCATTAACATTGTTAAGTTAAAATTATTAAATAAATTGAATTGAATAATCACAACCTAGTGACTAACCCTGAGTGGCGACGTCACTACACGCATTCTATCAGCACGATTCAGCATAACAGATTAGCGGTTATGATCAAATTTAATTCATAATCGTTAATTGTTCTCCCTGCCTTTTTTTGCTGACAATCGGCTTCTGGAAAGCTATTATTCAAAAATATACACGCACGTTGTAATTGGAGTATGACAGCCAATGGCATGTCACAATCAACGATGACGCAAAGCTTCTTCCTAGCTAGCGGTTATATGGCGGACGGAGAAATGGATCGTTTATGTTCTATGGTTTGAAATTCACAATCATGGCAGGCAAGTAAAATAAATTATCATATTTCTTACAAACCCATGTTTTCTAGGGACTGTTTAGCCCTAATTCTAGTATCATACAAATTAATATAATTTTTAATGACACTTTTTAGCCTTTTTTTAGCCTACTGTAATAAGGCTAACTTTGCAGTTAATGAAATTATAGTATGTTCAATTATGTTTTAGAAATGCACACAATAACCTGGACATTTACAATTCTCTTGTAACAGTNTCTTCCTAGTCTACACCAATTGTCTGTGAGGTTGGTGAACACAGAGAAAAAAATGTATGTCTCTGAGAGGCCATATTCCCCCCCCCCCAAAATAAGGAAGACACAATCAACTCCCTCTTCACTGGCCGTCAAATGCATGTCCTTACATTCCTGGAGCCTTGACTTGGAAATTAGTCCTTTGTTGAACATTTTGTCCAAATCAGCCGAGTTTAATGGTGGTGGAGGAACGTAGCATTGTGCCGATGAAGTTCTTTTAAGATGGTTGCATTCAGATCCAGGGTTTCCACTTCGGGCTGCTATCCTTGCCATGTCTCTGCATATTTCCGGTTCACAACAGATTTTACCTGAGAGGACTGATTTAATTACATGAACTGGTAGTCTGGGACCATGTAGCTCCTTTGGTGTGATCTACATAGCATTTTTTGGATCAATGCAAAGCATAGGTTGCTCCATGCTGTGTTGCATCTTCTCGTGTCTCATCAAATTTGATGTGGTGGAAAAGCCAATTCTGCATTTCGTGCATTTGAAATGACCCCTTTGCAAAGGCGGATCTTTCTGTACAGGCTGTTGTTGGATTTGTGCCTGAGCTTGGTCCTCTGAAGAAGAATCTTTTTCTTCTCCTACACAAACGGTGTGTTTTCCCCCTAAAACATAAAGAAAAAATATTATTACCCATTTCACAATACATTGACATAATAAATTACTGAACTACGATGTAACAAAATTGAGTCAAACCTGATGATTTCTCTGTCACATCATAACCTATGAATGAATGAATGAATAAATGGATTAATGAATGAATGAATTAATTAATGAATGAATGATTGAAATAATACAAACCATGCTTTTTCCCCAGGTGTGTTTTGAAGTCCTCGGTTCTGTGTAAAGTTTTTTTACACTTGGAGCATTGCCAGTGGCTCCTGCGTTGTGCTCCATCAGCGCAGTAGCACGGTATGGTCAACTTCACTATAATAAGGTATAACGTGTGAGAAACTTTTCATGGTCAAAAAAAGCAATGATTAGTTATTTGAGAAAATTACCACAGTTAGCATCTTTGCGATATATTGCAAATCTAAGATGCCGCTTTGACACATGTGAACGAGTCATTGGGACAGGAGTCCTGCAGTAAGGACAGTCAGTGTCATCACAAAGACTGAAAAGTTCGTCCTCTGAGGAAAACTCAAAAGACCTCTCTACAAAAGAATAAAGAAGTACACGTTTAAGCTACTTCTTTTTCTTACTGGCATCTGCAGAAGGATCAATTAATTTTCCAAATACTTTCAACGTTTATGAACTTAATAGAATGTTTTATGAAATAATTTTTATGACATCCAACCACCTGTAAACCGTAATCCAGTAATGATGGTAGGCGTTCCATTTGCGACACATGATGAACGCGTTTGACCAATCACAACAGACTACACCATCTGACCAATCACATGACACTAGGCTAGCGGATAGGAGGGGACTAGACGGATGAATCGCGGAACGAATCATTTGAGAGTCAGACACGAAGTATGGTAAGAATAACTGCCTATTATTACGACATAATAGTGTTTTTACACCTTGTGTGTACATAAACTTTTTGTTGGACACTCCATAAACCAAAGTAGGACCTTAAAAATCATATGCTACTTACTCTTTAAATAAATAGCTATTTCATCACAAAAGTTGTTTATTCCGTGTAGTGATCTTCACTTCCAATGACATCCATTAAAAAACAGCCTCTGGTCTCCTTGCCCGCGTACCGCTGAAGCCACGGCGTTAGCATTAGCCATTACACGTTTTTGGCTAAAGGTTGCAGGCTTCCCTTCTAAAGTGGCTTTGCTGCTTCCTTTATAATAGGTGTCTTCGACGCTGCGCAGATCAATTGAAATTTGACTTGAAGCAGTTCATTCCGGTTAGAAATTTAGTTTTTTATTATTATAACATCAATGCAGATCGTGACATATTAAATAACTTGAACACAGCGGCGGAGCTAGAGTTTTATATATGGGGTGGCCAAGGCTACTTCAGGGGGTCCACAGACCATGACAGAAAATGTGTGTAACCCTGACCTGGCATTGAATTATAAATAAATAAATCCTAGGATTGTTGATTAGAGGTTCAAGTGATAATTTACTTCTAAATGTATGTAGATAAAATAAATTATAAAATATAAATAATGAAAATGACAACTTGTTTCATTTAAACAGAAACTAAGCAGCACCAAAGGTGTCTTTAAACTGATGTGGATCAGAGCAGCATTAAACATATACTCATTCCATAGGACAACAATTGATGCTTATTATTGCTCTTGATGTTGTCATCTTGATTTTTACTTTCAGATATTAGAATACATTTTTACACGCTACAAAACAAGCTGAGAAGCGTTTATGAATTATTTTATTGCTATTTTGATTCTCTAAGGAACATAAAAATCAGTTATTCAAATGGAAAATATGTAGAAAACAAAGAAAGAACATCCAACAACACTAAAACACTCAATGGCTTCAGGTTATACAGTAAAGAGTCTGACTAATGAATATCTTTCTTACATCGGATCTGTACGCGGTTGTTAATGATAAACTTTGTGAGCGTGAAGCACTTCAGCACAGCTCTTCTTCACCTGTGAATCATTCAAACAACTCTGATTGGCCAGTATATTCATACTATGAATTTGATTGGCTGTAATGCTCAAAGCTGTAGCAGAGCAAAGAAGCTGTCATACACATTCGTTCATTTTCACCTCATCTTATTTACATTGCGACTGTCCTAGCTAGTTTTTTTTATTATGCAGGGACTGCTTTTCCTCTTTTATCTTTAATTTGGAGAGCAGTTTTGTTCACCTTGTTGTCACTTTTTCCAAAGCCTCTGTTAATTTCCGACCCTGATGTAAACAATTTATGTTATGTTGGGAACCGATTTACTATCTGTTAATGGAGCCTAACATAAACTTACACAATGAGAAGTTGTTTAGGAATCCTAAAGCCAAGGCTAAACAGTGAAACTTATTTAAAACAAGATGCTTCCTTTTTGTGTATTTCTAAAGTTTGTATGAATCACCTGCTTAGAATGTTAAAAGAAATAGGGGAACTCTCCCAACACTGTTTATATTTATCTAAGGTTGGAAAACGCTGGGAAAACTTTATATTCACTCAACATTTAAAAGTGTAACTTTAGAAAGTAGGTAGATAACACTATAATGGTATGGTTCAACAAAAAACGTACCTGGCTGAGTCTGACTTTAAATGGCTAGCAAGCAAGCGTGTACGTTTTAATATTCCATTTGTTTAGCAAATTGCAGTGATCCATTTGCTTCTTTTCTATCTTTCGTCCGTCTTTAAAAAGAAATCTCAGATTTCGCGCTGTACAATCCATCGCACAACAACTTTTTTACGTTCTAAACTAGACTCGCTTGACTTTCATGTGCGGTGACGTCACGTGCAAGCACGGCCACCCGAACGTCAAAATAAAAGCTTTGTTCAACGAGAGGTGAAATCAGATGTCAATCAACATAAGTAGCTAATCAAATTTTGGGGTGGCACCCAGGGTGGCCAACTGGACTTTGGAGCCCCCTCTGGCTCCACCCCTACTTGAACATATATAAGAGATTATCATTTTGTACAGTTAAACAAACCCATTCAAACAAAGTAAAAGAGAACGGTTAGAAATGTTGTCCGACGGCGTTGACGCCACGTCACAGTCACATGTAGCATCAATGTACCGCTAGGCCTAGCTCAGCCGGTGTCATGAGAAATCGAGTCTCCTCTCGAAATCAGTCCCCTTTAGAACTCTGAGTGATTCTATTGGCTGAAAGAAGTCTAATGGGTACTCTTTTGGCGCCTGATTGCAATTCTTACAAAATTACTAAAATGAATGCAATGTAAGTCGCTTTGGATAAAAGCGTCTGCCAAATGCATCAACGTCTTTTACATTAAGTGCTTGCTATGATAGAACATAGATGAGGCTATAGGTAATGAAATCAAACAAATATCGTTCTTACTGTTTTAGTTAGCTTACATATTGTCACGGTCCTACCTTCTTTTTTATGAATTTCTAGTCATGTGGCAGGATCGGGACAGAGTCCTTATTATTGCTTGTCTGCCCCTTGTCTTGTTTGCCATGTCTGTTTGGGTCTTGTCCTTGTTGCAGTCTGTCATGTCCTGTTAGTCAACCCCTTGGTGAACACCTGGAGGTGTTCATTAAGGGGGGGGGGCTCTGTCACGGTCCTACCTTCTTGTTTATGAATTTCTAGTCATG
>NC_079901.1:8541167-8567125 GCF_024868665.1 Triplophysa rosa
TATTCTTGTTCCGCCAAAAGTTTGGCACGCTACTTGTCCCGCAGCTTTTGACGTAGACCCATGAATGAATACATCACATCGACGGGCCTATTCGGGAATGGTGTGCTATGACTTTTATAAGCGATCGGGTGGGGGGGGTGCGATAGGGGGCGAAAAACCACCCGAAAAATCCCATTGACTATAACATTGCGCCCAACTTTGAGGGATCGTAGCTGACGAGGATATCGTAGAAACATGAAAATAATACACGAATTTGAAGGGGTTATCAGGCTCTATAAGAACATCACTCACAATGGGGTGTAAGTTGCACCCTGGGGTGTGAGAGCCTCCCAAAATTTCTGTACTTATAATGGCGCCCATAGATCCCATTCAAAACCTAGATACCTATATATTCACGCGTATTTTTTCGCTTTGGACCCATGAATGACTACATCAAATCGAGGGCCCATTGAGGAATGGTGTGTGATGACTTTTGGAAGCGATCGGGTGGTAGGGGGTGTGATAGGGGGGCGAATAAAAACCCGAAAAATCCCATTGACTTAACATTGCGCCCAACTTTGACGGGTCGTAGCTCCGAGTGAGGATATCGTAGAAACATGAAAATAATACACGATTTGAAGAGGCTATCAGGCTCTGTAAGAACATCACTCACAATGGGGTGTAAGTTGTACCCCTGGGGTGTAAGAGCCTCCCAAAATTTCCCAATCACAGGAAGCATGCCCATATAAGGCGTAAAACGTCCCGTGTTGAATATCTTAGCAGTACAACCACTTAGAGACAAGGGGGTGGGCTCATTTTACTCAGGCTACCAATCAGTGTGACATGATCATTATGAAGTTATTAAGCCACGCCCATAGCAACCCATTTACAGCAACCTAGCAACCGATCCATAGACTCCCATTATAAAAAGTCCATGTGGATATCTTTGAAACACAGTGTCATAGAGACAAGAGGGTGGGCTCATTTGACTCACACAACCAATCAGTGTCACAGGATCATCTTGAAACTATTAAGCCACGCCCACAGCAACCATTTACAGCAACCTAGCAACCGATCCCATAGACTCCCATTATAAAAAGTCCATGTGGATATCTTTGCAACACAGTGTCATAGAGACAAGGGGGTGGGCTCGTTTTACTCAGGCAACCAATCAGTGTCCCAGGATCATCATGAAGCTTCGAAGCCACGCCCATAGCAACAAAACATGTCAGCCTAGCAACCGTTTACCAATACCTATATCTCTGCATCGGAACATCATAGAGAGACGGGGGTTGGTTCTTTACACTCATAGCTTAGAGCATCATCAATTGGCAGATGCTAAGCCACGCCCATAGCAACCAAACAGGTTAGCCTAGCAACCGTTTAGCAATGCATATATCTCTGCATCAGAACATCATAGAGACACGGGGGTTGGTTTGTTTCACTCATAGGTTAGAGTATTATCAAGTGCAGATGCCAAGCCACGCCCATCGCAACCAAACAGGTTAGCCTAGCAACAGTTTAGCAATATGTATATCTCTGCATCAGAACATCGTAGAGACACGGGGGTTGGTTCGTTTCACTCATAGCTTAGAGTATTATCAAGTGCAGATGCCAAGCCACGCCCATAGCAACCAAACATGTTAGCCTAGCAACCGTTTAGCAAAACCTATATCTCTGCATAAGAACATCGTAGAGCCACGGGGTTTAGTTTGTTTCACTCATAGGTTAGAGTATTATCAAGTGCAGATGCAAAGCCACGCCCATAGCAACCAAACACATTAGCCTAGCAACCATTTAGCAAGACCTATAACTCTGTATCAGAACATCTTAGACTCGTGGGGGTTGGTTAGATTCATTAGTACTTCAAGTGTCATCACCCTAATGCCGAGTTCCTCGGTTTGCCAAGAAAGCATCACTCACAGTTTCTTTAGAAAATGTAATCTAGTTTTTACTTATTGTTGTTTGTCTTGAATGGTTTCCCACATATGTTACATAAATTGTCTGTAATTAAACATTTTTATCATATTCAGTTGTTTTTATCCTTTTCCTCAGAATTTTCAGTATTTTCCAGTTGAGCAGCAAAAAAAATATCATATATATTATATTATATATTATACTTATTATAATATTTTTATAATTATGTTATTTGTTATATTTGCAGTGCATATGTAAAAGTACTCATTGACAATGAACAAATCTGAATAGAGTGGATTATTACAGTAGTTGCTATATATAGCCTATTGTACTCCTTAACTATAGACCAAAGCAGTGACTACCAGGCATTGTAATATTTTGTTTATTGTTACATTTGTAAACCAATTTGTGATGTGCTAAATGATTAAATGTAATGTTTTGAGACTTTATCTAAATCCCTCTTTTTTGTCTCTATGTCTTATTCCCAGGTACACCCAAGGCCAACAGACCCAGCTCCAGCCCACCCTGATGCTCATCCTTGCACTGCCTGGGGCACCTTGGCCAACAGGTGCAGCTCCTGTTTTCTTTTTGCCATAAATACATATCTACTTTAGCAATACAGAATAGTGAAATGCACTTTTGAAATAATTTTGACTTTGGATCCTCACACCACCTGGTAATAGCAGGAAACCCAGGCCATTTGGAGAGAACAGCATTGTTTTTTTCTTGCTGGCAAGGATTTGCTTTTTGCAAATTACAACTTTACCTTGGTGTTGGCCTTGCTATTAGAGACTACTATTTGCTGGACTTTTTTACTATTGTACATTTGTACAAAGTACCTGAAATATTTCTGTATTTATTTTTAAAGTTAAGGCAAATTATTTGGTTAGTTTTGTTAAGATTTTGTTGTTGTTTTAATTTATAACAAAATCACCAACACAATATTAATTATACATTTGATTTGATTAATTTAGAATTGTATTGTACAATATTGACTATTTTGTGAACATTTATTTAATGTAAATTGTTGTTGTTTATCAATAAACTGTTTGCCTTGTATTTGCTTTTAGTATTTCTGCTTATTAAAATATGTGAATAGCTAATATAAACTGTGAAATGGTGCCTTGAAGCACCCAAGATGGTTCCAGACCATTTTAATAAAAGGGATCCCCAAGAAGCATTGAGGGTTCCTCAGAGAACCGCCCTTCATTAAGCGGTGCTTTGAGTTTCCCCTGAGGGTTCCGCCGGTGTGGCAATGTGAAGAACCCCAAATGGTTCCTCAAAGAACCTTTAATTTTTACAGTGCATCAATGACTTGTACACACAGGGCTACAGTGATTCTACAACAGAAAAATGCCCTTCCGAAACTTGCAGCAAAGATAAAAACAAAACTGTATGGTATAGCATTAATTCATGGATTTCAGACACGTGACTGTTTTGGCATGGGCACCATGTTTAGGACCTGAGTGCAGCCTCTCCGTATTACGAAGCTTGTGAGGACATGCAGATCTGAGGCCTCAATTTTGTCATTCGTTCGCTAAATCGTGGCCATGGATTAATATTCCGTACCTACAAGTTTACAATCTGTGCCCTCAGTTTTGTGAACAGTTCCATGAAATTTTGAAATCTGTACCAAAAATACATTAAAAAATTTACCGTGAAATTTTAAAATGTGGTACATTACATTTATAGAAATTGATTATAGAAATGAGAATTTATGGAAACTAGATTAAAGAACTGTTTATTATGCAAATTACATTTTTTATAATTAATAATGTCAACATCTATTAATTCCATATTTGTTTATTAATGAAAAGCATTTTCATTTCATAATCACTAAATAATACGAACGTATGAGTTATTGTGCGTGAGCTCCACGCTAGAAACATTGAAGCGCAAATCCACATTTTGCAGATGCAGGATTACGATTTTCTGCTATTTACTGTATGATTAGGTTTTGTTTGCAATCATGTTATTCTCCACGCAGCAAAGTCCATGTGAATTTAAGGAAGAGTATATTAAAAAAACATTCTACAGTAATCTGTCATCTCAAGACCCACCTTTTCAAATATAGGAATAGAAAAACATACAAAACACACATTTATTCCCTGTTGTTGATTTTTACTTTGAAGTTAATGCTATCTTTACGTAAACATCCCAAACAAATTGGTCCTGAAATGACTGTTGTAAGGAATCAAATGCGTGAGCAAGATTGATGTATTTGTGGGTAGGCCTAGAGATTTAAAAAATGAACCGAGGGGATAAATAACAAAACTGTGGCCACGGACTTGCAGGTCTTTTTTTTCTCCAACAGGGAGCTTGTGGGATCCGTACTCAGGGGCGGTTCTAGGGGGGGCAGAGGGGGCTCAACTCAATGTCGAGTCTGTGCGCCTTCAGCGAGATTACGTCTACATCATACAGGTAATGGAAATATTTTGTAAAAATATAATGAAAATGCATATCGTTACACATCATTAAAACACTGACCTATATTTTCCGGTGTTGCGCATGTTAAATCAACATATAAAGCAGTTGTGACTCGTGCCTATACAAAGAATCAGCAGCTGAACGTGTAACACACAAAAAAAAAATATTTGTTAATGAAATGAGATAAAGTGTAACTCACATTTATTGGGGTGAATGTTTGATAAAATGCACTTTTGCCTTATAATTAAAATAAATGGTCTGTCATTCCCAAGGAATTAGCAGAGTTGAAGTAATCAATACAGCTTATTCTATACTGTCCTGTATATTACTTGTGGTGTATTTGAGAGTCCTCTTATCATTTACACATTTTCATAATTTTCTCATTTGCTGTTAAAATGAAGAGAAAAAATTCTAAGGACATAATGTCCTTTTTTTAATAAGAAAACTAAAGATAATAGTCAGTCAAGGCCGGAGAAAGAACATGCTTCTGAAAAAGTCAGAAATGCACAAAAGCTTAGAGAATGAAGAAAGTCCAGAAGAACAGAGGACCCATCAGCAAGGTGATTTAGTTGTGCAGCGAGACAACTTTTGTAACCCTGAAATTCCATGTGAAAGTTTGAGTTGAGTTTTTACATGAGTATTTAGTTAACCTGGCATTCACATGAAAGTGTGCCAAAACACATATATCACATGTGAAAATTTTGAAATGTACGTTTTCTTTGTGTAAAGGAAATACCTGATAATGTGACTCATGTTTAGATGACTGCTTAAGTTGATTTTTGGATATCTTGTTTGTGGGTAGTTTTTCATTCATGTATGTACATTTAAGATGCAGAAAAATGCCAAAATGTTATTATTGTTGTCATTGTTATTTTGACTATATACAATGTGGTGTGAAATAAATGACCATGGAACATTAATTTGAGCTGAACTTGTTTTATTAGCTTATTAGTTTACGTCTAGAGAAAACAGTAATACATGACAGTGAAAAATGACTGAAAATTAATCATGACACATGTTAGTGTGCCCCCTAAAAGCATAAGTGGCCCCTGCCTGGCCCCCCCAGTTACAGTAGTCTAGAACTGCCACTGTCTTACGAGGAAATTGTAAAACATTTATTTGCTGTTATCACAGATAGATGCATGTTGCAATTCGGTCCAACAAATGGCGGCCGCACCACTGTGTGACGTCACGTGAAACCCATGAATGTTTTGACTGGAATTACTGGAATAGATAAACATGTTTATTAGAAGGGGACGTGACACTACTTTTGTCTATAGAGTACATCTACCCACTCCCTTACTAAAATGCTACAAATAGTTACTACAGTAAAAGTCCATAGTAACCATAGTTTCTTTGGAATAAAACTGTTCTCCTACAAACGGTAATCAATCAGGCAAAAAAACAGCATGATTACTGCGCTAAAAGCCCTTGTGAAGTCCGGTGGGCATTTATTCAACAGAGATGATGGGATTGCCATGCATTTGACAGACTGCTCCAGCCTCACAGCAACTTGTTTCCAACAGCTCTGCTTTATTTCAGCTCTGATGTCAAGACAGGTTGGTAAATCACCTCTGACACTTGCTTTTTCCTGCCACAGAGATGTAAAAGTGGTTTGAATGCCATCCTCTTGGTCTCTTGCCATCAACAAAAACGAGGCCTTGCCTCGGAGCTCAGAACACAACATTCCCATTCTGTTTTTCAGTTTTTAGTTCAAACATAACAAAAAAACGGGGTTTCTATTCTACTGTTTTATTACACAACAGGTGCACTCGCTCACCACAACAAGGTAAACCATTGATAACGTTAACTTATCAGCAAAGTATTGACATGCTCCGATATCTTTTTATGGTCATTATTTCAGAATCACGGTCCATGAGAGACGAGCCCATAGAATTCACTGTAGACCAGGGTTTTTGACAGCTAGAGTCCCTTTGGACGCAATGTACACAATGGCACCTGCCCTCAATATGACGTGCAGAAGTTGTTATCTGGATAATAACATTTAATATAACGAAAACATTGATGCTGGTTCCATATTGAAAGAGCAGAACATACTGTAGCTATTTGAAATTGCAATAACTTTCCACTGAAAGTGGTGAAAGAAATGTAAACTTAGCTAAAATGTCTATCAATTATTCTGCAAATATCACTGTATCTACATACTACAAGATATGAAACATTGTTTCTAATAAGGAGAAAAATGAATGGTCAATTTAGCACACTTCACATAAACACATTTTGCTGCTCCCAGAAGTATATGAAGGTATTTTTGGTGCAAAACTACTGAGCACCTGTGAGAATGGAATTTGTAGTTGTAGAGGTCGGCCACACATGTGTATCAGTAAATTTGTAGTAAAAATTCGAAGTTGCAAACTTGTAGATTTTTTTTCTCTCCCGCAAACACAACACAACAGTTACACCTTCTTGAATCCTTCAGTGCAAGTGCACAAATCCAGTTCTACAAATCACAAACTGAGATACTCGTGCACTCACATTTTTTGCTACAAATGCTGCAGTAAATATGGTGCAAAACACATTCACACACCTGCACCAAAAGACGTGCGTTCACAGACGAGTTTTGCACATCCGCAAACAGTATGTGAATTCATGCAATGAGAGTTGAATGCTTGTCAAATATTTTCTCACAAATTAAAGGTTTTATTCTTGCACATTGTTCTAGCACAAACACAAGAGCATAACTACAACTGCTTGAATCTGCTGCTGCGAGTCTCTGACACAAGTTCGCACACACTCTCATTTTGCACCACATATCTGTGTGATATATGGTGCAAAAGTGATTTGTGCATTTGCAGCCAGACGAGCTAGTTTTGGCGGCCAGCAGGTGGCGCCCTAACGCGCAAGTGAAAAACTCTGCGAGAATCATCCTGAGCTGCTTTATTTTCCTGAAATCACTAATCGTAATAGAGTACATTGGTTTAGTTTAAATAAGTGTACTGGTCAGCTACGTTGACAATCCCTTATGAAAATTACAGGCCTACAGTTAAACAAACAAAACACACGTTTTTCTTACAGTTAAAACAACAACAAAAATATGGTTGCTGTAGTAAAACCATGATTAGTTTTCGTAAGGGATTGTCATGTAGCGGACTAGCATATTTATTTAAACTAAACCAATGTACTCAGAGCCGATCCTGCCTATACTGTGGAAATATTATTCAGTTAGAAGTATGATTTAATTACCAATATAATCAATAAGTGTTTTCTTTCATTAAATCATTAAGCTGTGTGCTTTTAATGTGTTTGCTTGCTTGCTCTAATGGAAAAATACTGCTGTGCTATGAGGAACTCAGCAAGAGCTGAGTTAATAAAAAACAGGATGTGGGTTAAAACTGATAGAACATTTAGTTCTGATGGGGGGGCAAAATAACTGCCGACAAAGAGTCTCATAGGGAAGGAATGTTATGAATTAATCCAATGCATATGTTTTAAGTATAATCATGAGTTTTGATGTGTTTTATTGAATCATAGGATTAAGAAACAATGCTGCATAATTAAAGCATTAGATGATTGAGTTTTTACTGAAAGTATTTTTACATGTTGTTTTGCGATATGAAACTGTCTCTAGGGAACACTTCCTCAAATTAGCAACTGACAGCAGGTTGCAAGACATGTGTTGTGCAAAGATGTTGTTTTGCAGATATACGTGGTGCACGGTGATGGTGGAAAGGGAGCAGCACTCCTTAAAAGGCAGAGGAGGAGGAGTCAGAAGATGCGAACGACGTCACATACTGAATAAATATATGTGTTTTTGAATAATTTGGGTTGTTGGCTTGTGGTGGAGTGAGGAGATCGTCTGACAACCCAAAGCTTTGTTACTCCTTTTTACATCTGATAATAAACTTCTAATCGATTTTGTAGAACGTCTCTGTACAAATTTTTGAACATGCAGGACTGCCTCAAAAGTCCAACAATACGCAGACTACGCAGGTTGCGTAGGGCCTCTAAACCACCAGGGGGCCCCTTGAGAACCGAATCAAAAACACTATTGTAAACAATTAAGACGCTATTTTTATAATTTGTGGATCCAACTTTAGAGGCATTATTTGGAAATTTCCTTTTAGTACTTAATTTATTTAATGACTGTGACATTCTTGGACATCAGTGCGGGCAGGGAATGACATGCGCGTGATGTGCTGCTGATGTCCCTTGCCATGGTTTTAAACGGCACCATCCGTCTGGAGCGAAAAAAAAGGTAAACGACAACAACGCAAAGTAAAAGAACAAGAGGCATGTGTTTTCATAGTATTTTAAACTCTTGTTTAGTTTTTGCCAAATTATGCAAGAACGTATTTACAAATTAAGTATGGACACACTTAAGTTCGTTGCTTGAGGTTGGACATTTGATATTCGTGAATTTAGGGACCGTCTCCAATGTTACATACACATTAATACACGTTTCTAACTTCCGTAGCATTTAAAGGGGATAACTTAGACCACAAAACCAGCTCTACAGTGTTCATGTGGGTGTCAGCTATAATGCACACCTTTTGATTTTTTATATTTATTACAGCAAACTGTGAAGTCATAAGTAAATATTGCCATGTGTTTTGCTGTGTATATTATACCCATCTACTATATGGGTTCCTTCAAAAGATATATATTTACAGCTCAATAACATTTAGAGGGAATGATTTACAGGACTAAAACAACTACATTGTTCATGTGAGTTTCCGCTATAATGCACACCACTGCAATCCACTGCATTTGGTTTGCCTATGATAATATGTAAAAAAATTTAGAGAATTATTGATGTGTTTTCGTATACTTGGCTTTATTAAGTAAACTATATTTATCATGCTTTATTTTTGTTAATCACTCATTTGGTTAGAAAAACACACCACTTATAGTTATGCCACACCACATAACGTTATAGTTTTTTTTACAGCTAGATGGTTCCAAGCCACGTGTTAATTAAGGAAAATAATAATTTACATGTCAAACAAAATGTGAACTTTATTTTAGAATTAATTGTTCTTACTGTCTGTTTAATGTTTTTTTTCTTTCAGTCTTTATTCGTTTAAGTGTGTTAATTGATTTATATGTTTTATTTCTTATAGTCTACAGCTATGCTTATATCTAGTTTGAACTATTATGACAAGGGCCCTTCAAAAAGGTTTGCTTAGGGCCCCCAGATGTCTAGGTTCGGCACTTGTACTCTATTACGATTAGTGATTTCAGGAAAATAAAGCAGCTCAGGATGATTCTCGCAGAGTTTTTCACTTGCGCGTTAGGGCGCCACCTGCTGGGGGCCAAAACTAGCTCGTTTGGCTGCAAATGCACAAATCACTTTTGCACCATATATCACACAGATATGTGGTGCAAAATGAGAGTGTGTGCGAACTTGTGTCAGAGACTCGCAGCAGCAGATTCAAGCAGTTGTAGTTATGCTCTTGTGTTTGTGCTAGAACAATGTGCAAGAATAAAACCTTTAATTTGTGAGAAAATATTTGACAAGCATTCAACTCTCATTGCATGAATTCACATACCGTTTGCGGATGTGCAAAACTCGTCTGTGAACGCACGTCTTTTGGTGCAGGTGTGTGAATGTGTTTTGCACCATATTTACTGCAGCATTTGTAGCAAAAAATGTGAGTGCACGAGTATCTCAGTTTGTGATTTGTAGAACTGGATTTGTGCACTTGCACTGAAGGATTCAAGAAGGTGTAACTGTTGTGTTTGTGGGAGAGAAATAAAATCTACAATTTTGTAACTTCGAATTTTTACTACAAATTTACTGATACACATGTGTGGCCGACCTCTACAACTACAAATTCCATTCTCACAGGTGCTCAGTAGTTTTGCACCAAAAATACCTTCATAAAAATAAGGCAAAAAACTGCGAAGCTCTGTCACCGTGACAGCAGGACAGGATGCATTAGTGTCATGGTCAGATTCACAGGAGAACAGTAACATCAGGCAAGACATTAATTTCTATATTCACATCTTCAAGATTCATTTTAAATTTGTTAATAGCATGATCGTGTCTGTCTCCCGGTCAGGTTGGAGTCGGTTCCGTTACAGCCTTTCTTGGTTCCAGTGTTAATTTGGACAGCAAATTTAGTTTTAGTTTTAGTCCGTTTTTGCCTTTTTTTGTCATCCCCATTGTTTAAGTTTAAGTTTTAGTCTCCATCTATAGTTAATTTAGTCTACTAAAATCTGACGGGTTTAACTGTAATTTACTTAAAATGTAATTAAATGTTGCATACAGACAAAGGTTAAACTGTACTCACACTCAAACGCGATTGCATCTGAAGAAAAGATCTGCACAGTCTATGCTCGAGTAGAAATTCAACGAATGAGAAATATGAGCCATGCATTCAGTGAACCCCAACACATCTTTCAAAAAGACATCTTGCATAAACTGTAGTACAGTTCTTCAAACATGCGAGCATGTTACATACTTCAATCATTCATTCATCTTTTAATGTACAATCTAACTCCCTTTTTCACTTCTCTAATCGGTCCTGGACAGCGTTGGTTTCTTTTGGCTTTTGTTTCATTTGACGTTACCATGTACATCTAACCTCCCGAACACACACACGTTTAGTTCTCACTGGATAAATAAATTAGTTTTTTATCTAGTTATCATCTTCTTTTCATCGTTAGTGTTGTTAACAAATAATTTCCCCCATAGTTTTCATCAACAAATGAACACTGCCTGATTCTGCACAGGTCTGGGTTCAACTGGAAAGTAACAGACAGTTTTAGCTCAGCCTCGGGGGGTACATTTCTGGGTCTTTTCAGGTTTTTTGGACCTGTGAGCATCTCTACAGTAAAGACCTAAAATCAAGACAAAAATACCCATCATTCCAAACCAGTGTGACTGCATTTCTTCTGTACAACACACAAAAATGATGTGAAGAGAAAATCCTACAAAGTATTCACGCATGAGTAAATGATCACTGCATGTCACCCATAAATTGACATTAAACATGAAATCCCAATAAACAATGCTGTACAGATTTGACCGATTTTCTGTGTTCTTCACTGGTTCCCGCCGTGCTCCTCTAGAGATTTCCGTCATTAGTTTTCAGACATCTGTTAAGTCTTTGGTGATGTGAAGCACAACAGGTCTCCTAAGCTTCTGATTTAGGGCCTCTGCAGTTGTGTTTCAGCCTTTGAAGAAGCTAAAAATAGAGCGCTCTATTAATCTCCAGTCAAGGCTTTTTTAATGTGCCCGTCGCCCCAGTCACTTCTGACCTTTGACGTCGCTTTAAACAACGCAGCTTATTTTTAGAGGCCTCCCGATACTAATTGAAGGACAGTGTTATGTAAGGGGATTACCTTGTAACTTCATGCACTTTTGGAATTGTGGGTCTAGTCTGAAGGTTACTAGCAGAAGAAAGGGCAGCGTGGCTTCAGAAATAACACTGTCTGCAGTCTAATTGTTCATCGCTTCTGCACTTCTTCCCTCCTCAGCTGCAAGACGAGGTCGATGACCCCATCTTCCAGCTCGCTCATTCCGGAAGAGTCTTTTCCGCCCCCTGTGGCTTCAAGAGCAGGGCACAGCAGCTGTCCGACCTCAGCTCCAGACAAACAGCCAAACGCCTGAAGCACTTACTGTAGGAATGATCCCTGCAAAGTGTCCTAGTGTCTGAAGCTGCGAGGTATGCTCTTATCATCCTCCCTGTTGAAGTCGAGCCAGTGTTTGGAGTGAGGCGCCTCAAAGGCCACTCGTTCAGGTGACGGCGCGAGGTCTTTTCAGGCCTTTTGTGACACTTTATGCAGGCCTTTCCAAACTTGCCAATGTGTCTGTCATTATGTGCTGCAGATCATCTTATTCCATTTTCAATTTAACATTTTAATTTACTGTAAGAGGCCTTGCCAAAAATGGCCAATATAACGTTTGGAACTATCAAACCTGGTTATTTTGTCATTTACATGGACCCTCCTCATGCAATTCTTTAGATTTAGGCAGTATTGCGACCTTATGTCACAGGTCAAACTTGACTTCATGTAAACACAATATTTCCATCAAAAAAAGTGTGATTAGGTGTACAAGCATAATCATGGTAAAGCATGGTCAAAATATTACACTAACATGCCTACTGTATTTGAGTTCATCACTTGTGCCATGCGTTATAGGAAATCATGGGATTAATGAAAAGTGCATGTACTCTCACTATTAAAAATAATCACATTATTAGAGCATGTGCAAATATTGTCAATGACAATCTCCCTTTGACACCTTTTGGAATCAACTACGTCTGTGTATCCATCTGAATAAAAAAAGAAATCTGTAGTATTAAAAACTGTGGTAAATTTTATATAACAAAACTTCAAGTTCAAATTGAGCTTTATTGTCATTCCGCTACATGTGGGTACATACAGTGGAACGAAATGTCGTGCCTCACAGGACCACTGTGCTACATAAGTACAAACATACAACAATGAAGTAAAACACTATAAACCTATACACAATTAACCTACTGACAGATTTTGACTATAAATATACTATATATAAATGTTAATATAAAAGGGTTCGACGGTTCCTGCTTCCTGTTTCCTGCATCGCTGACGGCGGCTTGTTTGTATCAGTGCGCTTACCACTTCGCTCTAATATTAGTGTATTTTATTATCGTTAATTATTATTGTCGTTGCTAACTTATCCTGATATCTCAATAACCCTGTTCCTGTTATTTACTTGGAAGAGTCTAAACCAAAAGTGATAGTTAACTTAACGCCGTTAGCATAGCAATAGCGTGTTAGCTTGCTTTCTGTTCACACTGTGGAATATCATCTTGCCTCTGGTTTGTCTTGTGTGCTAACTGTTTCTCTTTTTAAGCGAGTATACTACGATCCATCGAGCAACCTTGGTAAGTTGGAATTGCACTTCAAATCCGGTGAGTTATGGCTTCTATTCCTATTATTGTTACTTGCACCTCATGTCATATGTTTAGCTTAGCCTTCTCTGTCAGCTGCGAGGGCTTTATATGCGATAAATGCAGGGAAATAGTTAGGCTGACAGAGAAGATCTTAGAATTAGAGTCTCGCATCCAATCTTTATCTGAGGATAGTAAGAGTTTAACGACGATAGAAAACACTTTGGATGCGAGCAACATTAGCGCACACAGCTCGGTTCCGGTTGAAAATCCCCCGCAGCTGGGAAACTTCGTGACTGTGAGACGGCGTAGTCGCAGGACAAAACATCACTCGACCGTTCCGATTACAGTCTCGAACAGGTTTGCCCCGCTCAGTGACGCACCGACTGAGAAACCTGCTGAAAGTGCCCTAGTTATCGGTGATTCTATTGTTCGGAACGTTAACATAGAGGCACCAGCCACCATAGTCAAATGTTTACCGGGAGCCAGAGCGCCTGACATCAAGTCAAATTTAAATGTGCTGGCTAAGGCTAATCGTAAATTCAGTAAGATTGTCATTCACGTCGGCACAAATGATGTTCGACTCCGTCAATCGGAGATCACAAAAGATAACATTAAAGAGGTGTGTGAGCTCGCAAGCATGATGTCAGACACTGTAATATTCTCTGGCCCCCTCACTGCTTATCGTGGTGATGAGATTTATAGCAGATTATCATCACTAAATGGCTGGTTGTCTGAGTGGTGCCTGCAGAATGATATAGTTTTTATAAATAACTGGAAGAGTTTTGAGGGCAGACCTGACCTGTTGAAACGAGATGGTCTCCATCCCTCCTGGGCTGGGACTTCCATCCTGTCTAGAAATATGGCAAAAAGTCTTAATGCTAATGCTAAAACTTGACTCGCTGGGGCCCAGGTCAGGGAGCAGACAGTATGGCTTAACCAACTGTCTGCTTGCCGTCTCACGTCGCAGAATACACAAAATGTACAACATGTAGTAATCCGTTCTCCCAAACATCACAAAATAGAGACTGTGTCTGTCCCCCGGATTAGCAAACATAAAATAATGCGTAAACCTCTTGAAAGTAATTTAATAAACGTTAAACAAACTAAACATGAACAAAATACAGATAATCAACTGTTACGACTCGGATTGCTAAATATTAGATCTCTCTCTAATAAAGCACTTTTTGTTAACGATATGATAACAGATCATAAAATAGACATGCTCTGTTTGACAGAAACATGGCTAAAACCAGATGATTATATTGCTTTAAATGAATCTGTCCCCCAAGATTATTATTATAAACACGAGCCTCGTCTAAAAGGCAGAGGGGGAGGTGTCGCAGCACTTTACAATAACTCTCTTAGCATTTCCCAGAAGTCGAACTCTAAATATAATTCTTTTGAAGTCATGGTTCTTCATGTTTCAACACCTAATACTAAAGATAAAACTCTTTTTAAATTGATTCTAGCTATTGTATATAGGCCTCCAGGGCACCACACAGATTTTATTAAAGAATTTGGTGGGTTCTTATCAGAACTAGTACTGGCCGCAGATAGACTCCTTGTCGTTGGTGACTTTAACATCCACGTAGATAACGTTACAGATGCCTTAGGAATGGCTTTCAAAGACACTCTTAACTCCATGGGCATTAGTCAACATGTGTCAGGACCCACTCACCTTCGTAATCATACTTTAGATTTAATACTGTCTTACGGTATAAATGTGGACGACGTTAAAATCCTTCAGCAGAGTGAAGACATTTCGGATCATTATCTGGTATTATGTTTGCTTCACTGGCCTACGGCTGCAAATAAAACTCATTGTTACAAATATGGTAGAACAATAACTTCAACTACCAAAGATGCGTTTCTCGATAATCTGCCCGAATTGTCTCAAATCATGAGAAATAACGTTGAAGATCTTGACATTACCACTGAAAATTTTAATTCCACCTTCTCGGTAACGCTAGACAAAGTTGCTCCACTACGTTTAAAGAAGATTAAAAATGGCAGCCCCACACCGTGGTATAATGAACACACTCAGGCTCTAAAGAAAGCGGCCCGAAAAATGGAGCGCAACTTTAAGAAAACTAAATTAGAGGTATTTCGTACAGCATGGAAGGATAGTATTCGAAAATACAGGAAAGCCCTAATAACTTCTAGATCCGCCTACTTTTCATCACTAATAGAAGAAAACCAGCACAACCCTAGGTTTTTATTTAACACGGTGGCTAAATTAACAAAAAATAAATCGTCAGTGACTTCTGATCCTGTATATCAGCATAGCAGTGATGAATTTATGAACTACTTCACATATAAAATCCAAGATATTAGAGAAAAAATTATAACAATGCAATCAGAAGTGAAACCCGCTGAACAAACTAACTACAGCGCCCTTAAGGAGAAAATGCAATTATTTTATACCGTAGATCAAGATGAGCTGTCTAAAATTATTAGATCATCTAAATCAACAACATGCATACTAGACCCTATACCTACAAATCTACTGAAAGAGATGCTCCCAGAAATTATAGATCCTCTTCTTGGTATTATTAACTCATCTCTGACATTAGGACATGTGCCTAAAGCATATAAGGTGGCTGTTATAAGGCCCCTTGTCAAAAAACCCCAACTCGACCCTAGAGAACTAAGGAACTACAGGCCTATATCGAATCTACCTTTCATATCTAAAGTTCTGGAAAAAGTAGTTTCAACTCAATTATGCTCCTTCCTCCAAAGGAATGACATCAATGAAGAATTCCAGTCTGGATTTAGAGCATGTCACAGTACAGAGACTGCTTTGATCAGAGTTACAAATGATCTGCTATTGGCGTCTGACCGAGGTTGTATCTCGTTATTGGTGCTGCTAGACCTTAGTGCTGCATTCGATACCATTGACCACAGCACACTCCTACATAGACTCGAAAATTATGTCGGCATTAAGGGAATAGCTTTGAAATGGTTTAAATCTTATTTATCCGACCGTTTTCAATTTGTAGCAATAAACAATGAGGTGTCACGCAAATCGCAAGTCCAGTACGGTGTACCACAGGGCTCAGTCTTAGGGCCTCTGCTCTTCGCATTATACATGCTACCTCTAGGAGATATAATAAAGCGACACGGAGTTAGCTTTCACTGTTATGCTGATGATACTCAACTTTATATTTCCTCGAAGCCTCATGAAACACAGCAGTTCCATCGAATAATGGAATGCATAGTCGATATAAAAAACTGGATGAGTAACAACTTTTTATTACTGAACTCGGACAAAACGGAAGTGTTACTTATTGGACCGAAAACTGCTATAAGTAACAACCAAGAATACTGTTTAACTATTGACGGATGTTCCATAAAACCCTCGTCGTCAGCAAAGAATCTTGGCGTTCTATTCGATAGTAATCTGTCATTTGAGAGCCACGTCGCCAACACCTGTAAAATTGCGTTTTTCCATTTTAAGAATATATCTAAACTACGTCATATGCTGTCAATCTCAGATGCAGAGAAGTTAATTCATGCATTCATGACATCAAGACTAGATTACTGTAATGCACTGTTAGGTGGTTGCCCTGCAGGCTTATTACAAAAACTCCAATTGGTCCAAAACGCGGCAGCTCGAGTTCTTACACGTACAAAAAAGTATGAACATATTAGCCCGGTTCTGTCAACCTTGCACTGGTTACCTATAAAGCATCGCGTTAACTTTAAAATCTTGCTTATTACCTATAAAGCCTTACATGGTTTAGCTCCTCAGTACTTGAATGAACTCCTTTTGTATTACAGTCCTTCACGTGCATTACGCTCTCAGGCGTCCTGTCAGTTGGTAATACCTAGAATTTCAAAATCAAGTGCAGGTGGTAGATCCTTTTCCTATCTAGCGCCTAAACTTTGGAATAGTCTTCCCTGCACTGTCCGGGAGGCAGACACACTCTGTCAGTTTAAATCTAGACTAAAGACGCATCTTTTTAATCTTGCATACACTACTCTTCCATAATATAAATCTTCAGAGGGTTTAGGCTGCATTAGTTAGATCAACCGGAACCAAAAACACAACTGATGTACTTGTTGCATCAAAGAGTACAGAACAGTACTCTACTCTCAGCCAGTCTTGTCTCATTGTTCCAAGGTTACCACAGCGAGCAGGATGCAGTTCATGGCCTGACCTGATGGTAGAGCGGAGAATGGGAAGTGGGGACCTGACAAGAGCTGAGATGATAGAGCTGGATAAAGAAGGACGCGGTCTCTTGACATGTCTTCACCACAAAACTTCAAATGCTATTAGATTATTAATGATAATCTTAAACTATAATTTATTTTATTATTAAGTTTATTTATTTTATTTAGCCTTGTTGTGCAAGTTCTCTGGAGCTTGTGCAGAGGCAGCAGCTTTTGCCAGAGGGGAACTGGAATCCCCTGGTTGGGCCTGGGTTCTCCTGAGGTTTTTTTTCTCGATTAGAGTTTTGGGTTCCTCGCCACCGTTTGCATACTGTTTTTGCACTATCTGCCTGACCGGGGGGGCTGCTTTAGAATTTTAAAGTTTTACTTAATTAATATTGCATATAGGAATTTATAGTCTGTTATATTTGACCTGTGCTTCTCTCTCCTTTATCCTAAATGTGTGCTCTGCCTGTGTGTGTGTGTGTGTGTGTGTGTGTGTGTGTGTGTGCGTGCGCATCTGTGTGTGTGTGTGTGTCTCTATGTCTATGTGTGTTAGTACGTGTGCATATTGTGTGTGTGGAGTGTTTTGTATGTGGGTATGTCTGTCTTCTGTGTTTTCAACCTTTTCTTGTTTCTGCAGGTACAACTTTAATTATTTTGCTTATAGTCAATATGTCTCATGTACAGCTGCTTTGTAACAATGAAAATTGTAAAAGCGCTATATAAATAAAGTTGAGTTGAGTTGAGTTGAGTTAACCTATACATAGACTAAAAATTCAAACTATATGAATGCTTCACATAAATACTGTACATGTGCAAAGAGAAACATTGAGAAACAAAATTCATGTTACTCATTATCACAGCAATAAGCTTCAGCTTTCATCAGCATTAAAGAGTTCATAACATGAGATCATTAAAATGACATTTCATGCAGTGTGTAATGTTGCTGTGTTTGAAAGTAAGCAGTCTGCCAAGTTGTAAATCTGAAGGTGAATGAATAACAAAGTTATTAGCTTGGAAAAAAGGGTGTCGACTCTGAATCACGCAAACTAGTCGTCCCTAGTCCGATTCGCGAACCGCTGTGGATTTACGTCGCTACATGTAGTCCCCGCCTACATTTTGGTAGGACTGCCCACGAAAACTTCACTCTTCTCCCCTAAACACTGTAGCTCGTGAGCCTCATTCGCAGTAGACCAATCACGTCAGACTAGGCTAGCGGAAAGGAGGGGATTAGACAGATGAATCTCAGAACAAATCATTTGAGAGTCAGTCAAGAAGTAAGGTAAGAATAACTGTGTTTTTACACCTTTTATGTACATAAACTTGTTGTTGGACACTCCATAAACCAAAGTAGGACCTTAAAAATCCCTAGTTATGTACTCTTTAACATTGTATTATCAATAATCATCTAACTGACTGTAAACAGCTTAAAAGAGCAAGCCTTCCTCTATCTATACTTAATATCATCTATAGAGGCACCATTGATAGTATGCTGACCGTATGCACCTCAGCAGACCGCAAGACCCTACAGCGGACAGTAAACACGGCTGTGAACATCATCGGTGTCCTTCCCCCTCTATCCTAGGCATTTTCCTCACACGATGCTCAACCCTCTACCTCCTGAATTTAACAGATCTTAAATCTGTTAACACTTTTCACATGCAATATGGTGTATGATAATCACTCTGTTTACACTAGACACTCAAACACCCTTGCATGCTGTTTACAAGCTGTACTAGTCACTTTAATCCAACGTTTCATTGTTTCAAAGCAGTTTTACAGGTGTTGCGGGATGTGAGTATATAAACCAAGCACACAACGTAGTTCCTTCTCATAAGTTTCTTTGTTTGCTCTATGTATTTAAGTGTTTTCCTGAGTTCTATTTCCGGTTTTGACTTATGTTACATGTGTGTTTGCTCCTGTCTTTTATGTGGAATTATTAAACCCTATTGGATTATACTTCTTGGTCGTGCGCTTGGTTTCTATACTCACATCCTGTAACACCTGTAAAGCTGCTTTGAAACAATGTAAAAAGCGCTAAATAAATAAAACTGCATTGAATAATCTGTGAGAACACACAGGATATTTTCCTTTCAGCTGACAGTCCATCTGGCTTCTGGCTATTATTTAGTTAGGGGAGAAACTGACCAACAGCAAACCTGTTTAATCATTATTTTTACAATTCTGTTAAAATGACACGCTTCATCTTACATATGAAAATAATCTTTTTGAAAATGAGGCGAACAGTCCTCTGCGGAATAATGACGTTACACTGGCTGTGTTTATACTGAGGTAAACACAATACACTACAGCGCTGTACACACACACACACTGCATACTTAAACCACACAGACAGGCTTCAAGATTGTAATGCCTGATTTTGTTTTCGATTATCAAAATTCATCTGAACACACTGATATCTGTAGTTTTATCAATATGCTTATGCGTGTCATCTCTGAACAAATTAATCTAGTGTTTGCTCGTTTGTGCAATATCTTTCCCAGCAGGTGTCAGCGTAGTGTTTGTAACTGTCACATGTCCTCTCTATTCAGAACAAGTACCAGACTATTTTTGCCCAAAATATGTAAACCATCTTTGAAATGAGTGGCTTTGAAATTCAGGTTCAAACTCGGTAAAATTCATCTTTTTACAATCTAATACAATGAGTGCGTTTGCATGCACAAAATAAGCGGATACTTATCAAAAATCAGCTTTTAAAAGAAACCAGTTTCCACATGTTTACATGCATGGTAATAAACCGGCTACGCAGAAAATCGGGTTTACAATTTAGGCTAGCCAGGTTTCTCGCTTGCAGTGACGTCACCGTCGACGGTCCATTAAGTAATTAAAAATGAAGCGGGAAACGGGTCAGAAGCTGTAGAGGGACGGGAGAGGTTTGAAAATCCACTCCCGTGTTGCCTTCCAACGCACGCACACACACACACACACACACACGCACACACACACACACACACACACACACACACACACACACACACACACAAGCAGTGTCCAGGGAACGATGTGGGGTTTAGGTGCCTTGCTCAAGGGTGATGGAAAAGAGGGCTGTTCATATACACTCCCCCTGCAACCAAGTTCGACTCTCTAACCCTAGGTCACAACTACCCACAAATATTTATTTGTATTGGTGTTTTGGCATTTGCTTTAATTTTAATTGAATTTGTGTAACTGTTGATTCAATTAAACCAAGAAGAATTAAAGTCAAAAAGTCAACTATATATTTAATTTCCCCATAATACCCTGTGCGACTAGTTACATTTAACATGCCTGTTATTCTATGGTAAAAACAACCAATTTGTTTTTGTAGTGCAGGAACGCATAATATGACAGAAACCAAGCAAACACTAATTGAAGACAATGGGCCGATGCCCTCTCTGTCATGATGAAAGGCCCGATCTTGTTTATTTACATCAGCAAAGCACAGGTGGCCAACAGAGACATTACATGTATGCTTTCCTGTGGCTCAGTTGTTAGAGCACGGCGCTAGCAACGCCAAGGTCATGGGTTTGATCCCAGGGGATTGCACATAGTCAGAAACAAATGTATAGTGCAATGCAAGTCGCTTTGTGTAAATGTATGCATTTCGTAGACGCTTCTATCCAAAGCAACGTACAGTGCATTCAAGCTTTCACATTATTTTATCAGTATCTGTGTTACCCCATCCAGCCACGTTATCAAAAACTGATAACAACTACATAACATGAACAAACTTATACAAGTGCTTTATTCAATCAGTCATACATGGAATACATTGGCAACACGACAGGACTGGAGCACCACGAGACGTCCGGGTTCATTATGATGAAACGTCGCCATCTGCTGGCTAAAAATCCAGAAGCTGTGAGAGAAACGTCATGTTAAAGGAATAGTTCACCCAAAAATAAACAATATCCTGGCTCTTCTTAGCTTTGTAATGTCATTGAAAGGGACAAGTGTTTCTGAATGTAAAAAAGCACACTTATTTACACGACAGTATTTTGTTTGTTTACTTATCTTTTTAATAACAAAAATGCATCAATAACTTAATCTCAAATTAGAAATACAGTATTTAATCTCAAATAGTTTTTTACTGGCACTGTGCATATAATAACATCTATAAATATTAAACGCAAACATACATCTTTGTGATCATATTAATACTGCAGCAGGTATACAAAGCCTACAACTTTATGTGTATGTATATAAAACAAGATTAACAGTTTGCCGATTATAAACTCACCAGCTGTGGCAGGATCTTCTCAAAGTGTTCAATATTAACTGTGTCACAGTCTTCATTAATGGCCTGTTTCACTGATCTGCGTGTTGCTTCTAAAGCACAACAACAACACAGATGCATATGAACAACACTGAAAGAATACGCATGCATGGCATTCTGTATTGTAGTGAAGTTTCCCTTAGGAAAATTAATCATCAATGTGTTTTGTGTAATAACCATGTTTTTGAGCGTATTGATTACTATTGGCAGGACCACGGTTTTTCTACAGTTATCACGGTTCAACTAACGTTACTGTTTTTGAAACCATGTTATTTTGTGTGTCTTACCCTCAACAAACACTCGGAGCATCTCGCCCACCAATACAACAGCATCACTACTGACTGTAAAAGAAAACAACTGCTGAACTGAACTCTGCATACAGATGCAATAAAGTATGTCCGAAAACCGCGTGTACGTTGTTATACACTTGTCATTATACACATTATACACGCACACTGATAAATGTAAAAATCTCACCTTTTGTTTTATCCTCCTTGAAAGACAGAGTCAAAAGCTTACTGATGGTTTCCTGCAAATGAATCGAAAAGAATCTGATCAGTAGAGCTGCGCGTGGTGTAAAGAAATAAACTTCACGACGACATCAAATGACTGATAAAACCTTTTTAAACACGATCTCATTTCCCGCGCTCTCCATTCTATCACGCACTCGACTTCGGCCACCAGTGACGTGACGTCACCGTGACTTCTTCGTTCGCTGAACACTGACGTACGTGCGTGTGTGTGAGTGACGCTGTGGTGCCCTCTGGCGGCGCGCTGGAGCACAACATCAACACTCGCTTGGGAGGTTTCTATAAATCAAACTGCAAATATTGTAGGCTACGTCAGAAAGAATTTATGTTTAAAGAACTGTAACTGTGTGTTGAAATACAACTCTGTTTTACGTCCGTTCACAGGTGGGAATTAGATGAAGGTGGAGTAACTGTCTTCATTCTATATTCTGAATCTAAAGCTACTGAATGACTCATATCACTGCCTCTTCTCACATTGCAGTATACTTACGCGTACGCACATATGTATTAGTATATTCAACTCGACCTTTTTGACAAAACTCAAGTTTATTTAACAACAAATAAATCGTATTGGATTATGCATGGATCCTATAGTTTCTGTAAAACGCTGATGAAGATTAATTATTCACTTTTTATATTTAAAGGCCCGGTTTCATAGACAAGGCTTTACGGAAGCATATTGGTTGCTATTTTCAATTTGAAATGCAATACGCAAAATGGCAATGCATTATGTAAAATGACAATGCAATTGTGTATTTAAATATACATTTTAAATAACATATGTGCAACATTAAGTGCAAAATGAAAATAAAAATTCAATTATATCAATTACATTTGTCAGTTCCTACACTAGTTTTAATATGTTATTTAAATGGATATTTTTAAGTTGTTTAAATGGAGCTCTTTAAGTTGCAAAATTAAAATGAAAATGCATTCCCCGGATTGATTATATATGTTTAAGATAGTCAAGCAAAACTGTAGCAAAATGAAAATTCTAATGTTATTTTCCCTAAATGCATTAACATTAACAGGTTGAACATTTGGGATTGCATTTTCATTTACACACAGCGCGTTGGGTGTTGCAAAATTCAATGTGGACTTGAAAATGCATTTCGAGCTGGCCATGCCCCCTCCCCGATATAGCGTCATTGCGTGAAGGCGGAGCCAGCATGGCTATTAATAACCAAGCCATATGACCTGTCCTAAATATTGACTTTCAGATGTTTATCAGAAATTATATTATTCCTTACACCTAAAAGCAGAACATACTCAATAATTTTTCATTTTCGTTTCATCTGAGCAGAGTTAAATTAATGTTGCATGTTAATAGCCAAATTACCCCATAACGTTTATTTATGCTAGTTTTAATCAGATATATAATAAGAAATAACTTATATTGTAGTTAGGGACAAATTATGAGAAACAGTTATTTAATTATTTCCTGACAGCCATATAAGCTCTGAAATCTGTACAAGAAACAAAAAGGATTACAGCTCAACTCTAGAGACTTATTTTGCCCGTATAGGCTGCATTTACAGAAAACATAAATGATTAGTTCACCTACTGAGTCCACGGGTCCGAGTTGTTCGTTCTTTTGTCACGTGACAACCCCATAGGCCAGTCTATGCAGACTGTGCCGGAAACAGAAATGATTAGTTAATCTACCGAGTCTTCGGGGTTTGAGTCGTTCGTTATTTTGTCACGTGATATGACAGATGTTTGTTTAATGTATTACATATAAAAATAACTTATTTCCTGACTTCCCTTACAAATATTCATGCAGTTTGCAAAGTATATAATAATAGGCTATTGAAATCATTTAAATGTGCAATTATTTAATAAGAGATCACTTGTGTAATATATGCATTAGACATAAACACTGACTTTACTAGTGTTGCTTATGTTTATATTTTGCCAGCACAGTTCTTATGCAAAATAGTTAGTTATTAAGATAAATTAAAAACACATGCAGAAATCCACAAGAAACATTTATGAATATACTGACAGAAAAAAGAACAGAACGGTACGTTTTAGAGAAGATGTTTATTGCACATATCTTTTGATCATTTTATAATATTTCTTCCTATAATACAACATATAACACGTACATCATGCATTTGACTGATGATCCGGGAAGTGGTCACGTAACGTTAAAGACTCGGACTCGAAGACTCCGGTACAGGCTGCAGGTTTGCCTGCGGAGCCTACCATTTGACAAAAGAACGAATCGAACCCGATGACTCGAGAGACGAACTAATCATTTCTCTTTCCGGTATAAGGACTCGGACCCGATGACTCGAGAGACGAACTAATCATTTCTCTTTCCGGTATAAGGACTCGGACCCGATGACTCGAGAGACGAACTAATCATTTGTGACCCTGGACAACAAAACCAGTCTTATGTGTCAATTTTTCGAAATTGAGATTTTTACATAATCTGAAAGCTGAATAAATAAGCGTTGTTAACTAGAGTTGTTAGAATAGGACAATATCTGGGCGAGATACAACAGTTGTTAATCAGGGGCACTGCGGCAGGCCATCCACTCACAAAAATAAAGATTTTATATATTTAAGGTAGGAAATTTACAATATATCTTCATGGAACATGATCTTTACTTAATATCCTAATGATTTTTGGCATAAAAGAAAAATTGATAATTTTGACCCACACAATGTATTTTTGGCTTTTACTAAAAACGTTCCCGTGCTACTTAAGACTGGTTTTGTGATCCAGGGTCACATTTCTCTTTCCGGTATAAAAGAACGAAAGGACTCGGACCCGATGACTCGAGAGACGAACTTCATTACTGTTTCTGGTACAATGTTGTACATGCGCGGTCAACACAAAATGAACGAATCACTCGCTGAGACACTCGGTACTCCCGAGTCATTTTAAAGATTCGTTCAAAAAGAACGAATCGTTCATGAACGACCCATCACTAATCGCTAGTTACGTGTGTTGTTTTGAGGTGTTGAAAACACGTACGACTGCAGAGATGATAAAAGCGTTAAATCGCTAGCACACACACGTTTTCATCATAAACACATTCAGTATTTGTTTTCTTTTTCAATATCTTAACAGAATCATTCAGAAACTGTTTTTGTGGCGCAACGTTTCTGTAACTTCAGGAATCGAGTTACAGTGGTTATGCCACAGCCCAAACTGCAGCATCCAGATGAATAAGAAACCAAGGTTAATTTTCGTAATTTGCCTCCAGCACGAAAGTAGCACAGTACAGACATGTAGATGGATCGCGTTTGTGATTATACTGTACACCCAGCTAACACAGTTACGTTGTGACGACGTACCTGGTCGGGACCATATTCGTTGCCACGACGTACCATAATAACGTTCCAGCGACGTAACTTTGTGATTCCCATATTCGTCCTGACAACGTAACATTGGACGTTGTTGGGACATGGTGATTACCTCCTGAAGACATACCTGGAACGTACCATATTCGTCGCAGCGACGTACCAAATAATGTTTCTGGGACGTGATGAGCACGTCCTAACGACCAAACGTCACGTTGTTAAAATCTTTTTTTATTTATTTAATTTAAACAATTATCATCCCTCACATGGAGGATTAAATTAATTTGTGATTTAATCAGTGCGTTAAAGATTAAATTTTATACATAATTGGAGTAATTTTCTATTCAAATATGTACCCAGCTAACACAGTTACATTGTGACGACGTACCTGGACTGGACCATATTCGTTGCCACGACGTACCATAATAACGTTCCAGCGACATAACTTTGTGATTCCCATATTCGTCCTGACGACGTAACATTGGACGTTGTTGGGACATGGTGATTACC
>NC_079901.1:8933966-8937481 GCF_024868665.1 Triplophysa rosa
ACTGTCTCTCTCCCTCACATTTGAATCAAAAGCAAGGTCAGAAGTCAGAATCAATGTTTCACTTGGCGCATTCAGAGAATATTTTTTGATGTGCTCAAAAATATGTTGCCTGTTCTTCCCTGACAAGTGTTCCACACATGCAGCTGACATAAAGGAAAAATCCTATCCATTTTCCATGTTAACTTCTATCTTTTGTGATGTCCTAACAGCTGTGAAAAACAAACAGCACGTCAATGTCCGCTAATGTACGATTGTTAAATGGTCTAAGCACGCTTGTGTTCTGAGGTGTTTTGAGTGACTGACTAGATGGGTTCAGACAGTGAGTCTCATGAGTTTAGTGTTTGTTATACGAGTTGGTTCAAAAAACTTGTGCAGTAAAGGTTACAGCTATGATGACTGTAGCGGTTTTAGCTAACGTTATTATATTGATGAGCAAAGCTCACCAAATATATTTTTCTCCACCAGATCTTTCAAGATCATATCCATGAAATGAGTTATTTAAAACGTCTCGGTTACGTTTGTAACCTCGGTTCCCTGATGGAGGGAACGAGACGTTGTGTCGAACCGACAGATGGGGTTCGTCCCTGAGAACCAATCGTTTCCGACTGCTTAGAAAAGGCCAATGAAAATTGGCAAATGAAATTTGCATGCCGGACTCCGCCCCGGACATCCGGGTATAAAAGGGAGACGGCGTGCATCATTCATTCACCTTAGTTCTGAGGAGCCTGAGACCTCTCACGACTGCTGCAGAGGACAACACGTGTTGTGGCAAGAGGACACAACGTCTCGTTCCCTCCATCAGGGAACCGAGGTTACAAACGTAACCGAGACGTTCCCTTTCTGTCGGTCTCTCGACGTTGTGTCGAACCGACAGATGGGGTTCCAATGGAAAACGCCATAACACTGTGCCCTGTCACAACCTCAACGAAGTGACGGTGACACGCCTGGGCGTGTCAGCTGATGCTACCGCGAATTGTAACCTACCAGAGGGTAGGTAGGGGGTCCCAGAGCTTTCAAAAAGGTGGGAAGGCCCCTACCTTCGGCCTCACAGGCGGCGGCCGTGTTTCTCTAACAGCGAGAAGCCGCCCGGAACCGTAAGGCACTGGGTAAGCGCTACCTCCTCAAGTGGGGGATGCGCTACAGAGACCACTTCCTACCGCAGGGAGGAGAATAGTGGAGATACCAACATGGTCTCACCGATAGGGAAGAACTCATGGGAACAAAGTGCGGCTGAAGAACTGAAGAACCCCGCGAGGTGGAGGTCCACCCGGGGAGGTCATGGGTTACCAAGGTGGGAACCAGCATGAGGATACATCAGACGGAACCGCCCTGCTGGGGAGTTGCAACGTCTGGTAGCACTAGATCCGGTTAGAGCTATGCAGCCAATAACTCAGGTGAACCCGGCCTAAGGGGCAGGGCTGCTCAGAAACCAATGTGTTCGACTTCATTAAGTGCTGCACAGAATGATCCGCATATGACATCAATGTTCCGTGAGAGCGTTTTAAAAGCATATATGGAGCAGAGTCTGTCCCGCGATGCTTTTATGCCGATCGGTCTGCACAACACCGAATGAAGTCAAACACACATTTTCGTTTGGAGACAGAGGGAGTGCACGAGCTCTCTGCTCGCTCTTTCCTGCAATTATCACAAGCGCGTCCTTCACCACTCATAACCCACATTAAATGTTCAAATAAATCTATGGCGGGGCAAAAATTTGTTTTACGCACTCACACCAAGACGACCATCTGAAATTTTACGTTGCACGTTATAAAAAAACGGTCGCATTTGCGAGCATTTTGGACGCAGTCTAGAGCGCTGTAATAACTTGACTGTGTTCTAATAAAGCTTTGAGTTTAAATCAGAATTAGTGTGACTTACTTCATTTACAGCACAATGTAAGCACTGTTAGAATGTCGGCCACCCTTCCCTTCCCAATATTTACTTTCACATTTGAAATGCATGTGCAAGTAAATAAGCAAAAAAACTCTAAATATTCATTCTTTCGAACACGGCAGAGAGAATGGTGAATTATTTATTTTCATAAATCTAGCAGCTCATCTCCTGAGGCAAGGCATTGACTCTCACTATTAAGATTTCATGATAGTTGTGGCTGCAGTGTTTGAGCGTGACATCTCCAAACTTAACTTTGGCTTTTTGACTGACAACACATGACATTTGAATGACACTAATGTGTGCTTGTCAACCCTTAACAGAGGATACTCTGGTGTCTCATGTACACTGATGGTATCATGTACACCTACATTACACACATAACAGTATGTGCCCATAAAAGATCCAATATAGTTGTTGTTTTCAGTAAGACATGTATAAATAAACTCTCCTCATCTGATGATTGATGTTATGACTGCAATAACTCATGATAGGTCTGTATTATCTGAAGAATGTGAGCTGTGAGGTTGGATGTACAGTCTTCATATTTATATTCAGCAGAAGAATGAAGATCACCACTAACATCAGAGAAGAGTGATGTGATGTGAACATATAAATCAAACTCACAGACTCGTCTGACAAACATTCAGCACCAACAAAAAAAAACTAATCTTTACTAAAGCAGTAGATTATTAGCATCCATTCTATTCAGTGGACTTGAGATTTTGGGTCATGTGAAGGTTGTGAGATATTAGGATTTTTCCTAAAATAAACAAACAGCCTGAAAGTAATAAGGCCATAAAGACTTTCTGACCTGATGATGAGCAAACACACTCGTGCAGTAAATGTTACAGCTGTGATGACACACACACACGCACGCACACCATCACGCTGACCTCAGATCAGTAAGTCACTGCACTAGAGCATCATGAGAGTGACCTCAGACCCATCACGCTGACCACAGATCAGCCAGTCACTGCACTAAACCATCACGAGAGTGACCTCAGACCCATCACGCTGACCACAGATCAGCCAGTCACTGCACTAAACCACCACGAGAGTGACCTCAGACCCATCACGCTGACCACAGATCAGTCACTCACCGCACTAGAGCATCACGAGAGTGACCTCAGACCCATCACGATGACCACAGATCAGTCAGTCACCGCACTAGAGCATCACGAGAGTGACCTCAGACCCATCACGCTGACCTCAGATCAGTCAGTCACCGCAATAGAGCATCACGAGAGTTCAATTCAATTCAATTCAATTTTATTTATATAGCGCTTTTCACAATGTGCATTGTTCCAAAGCAGCTTTACAGGAGCAAATAAGAAAAACACAGAAAGGTAAAACACAGCACAGTGCATGGTGTTTATAGACCAAGCAAGATCATTATAATAAATAATATCTAATAAATAAATGAATAAATAAATAAATAAATGCAGTCTCCCGGTGAGCAAGCCAACACTGCACTGCTCTGCTGTGGCGAGGAACCCAAACTCCAATGCTGAATAATGGAGAAAAAAAAACCTCGGGAGAAACCAGGCTCAGCCGGGAGGGCCAGATATCCTATGACGTGTCATAGCTGCACTCAGTGACCCCGACCAAAGCCACCGAGCAAC
>NC_079901.1:8937769-8943336 GCF_024868665.1 Triplophysa rosa
TCAGACCCATCACGCTGACCTCAGATCAGTCAGTCACCGCAATAGAGCATCACGAGAGTGACCTCAGACCCATCACGCTGACCTCAGATCAGTCAGTCACCGCACTAGAGCATCACGAGAGTGACCTCAGACCCATCACGCTGACCTCAGATCAGTCAGTCACCGCACTAGAGCATCACGAGAGTGACCTCAGACCCATCACGCTGACCTCAGATCAGTCAGTCACCGCAATAGAGCATCACGAGAGTGACCTCAGACCCATCACGCTGACCTCAGATCAGTCAGTCACCGCACTAGAGCATCACGAGAGTGACCTCAGACCCATCACGCTGACCTCAGATCAGTCAGTCACCGCAATAGAGCATCACGAGAGTGACCTCAGACCCATCACGCTGACCTCAGATCAGTCAGTCACCGCACTAGAGCATCACGAGAGTGACCTCAGACCCATCACGCTGACCTCAGATCAGTCAGTCACCGCAATAGAGCATCACGAGAGTGACCTCAGACCCATCACGCTGACCTCAGATCAGTCAGTCACCGCACTAGAGCATCACGAGAGTGACCTCAGACCCATCACGCTGACCTCAGATCAGTCAGTCACCGCACTAGAGCATCACGAGAGTGACCTCAGACCCATCACGCTGACCTCAGATCAGTCAGTCACCGCAATAGAGCATCACGAGAGTGACCTCAGACCCATCACGCTGACCTCAGATCAGTCAGTCACCGCACTAGAGCATCACGAGAGTGACCTCAGACCCATCACGCTGACCTCAGATCAGTCAGTCACCGCACTAGAGCATCACGAGAGTGACCTCAGACCCATCACGCTGACCTCAGATCAGTCAGTCACCGCACTAGAGCATCACGAGAGTGACCTCAGACCCATCACGCTGACCTCAGATCAGTCAGTCACCGCACTAGAGCATCATGAGAGTAACCTCAGACCCATCACGCTGACCTCAGATCAGTCAGTCACTGCACTAGAGCATCACGAGAGTAACCTCAGACCCATCATGCTGACCTCAGATCAGTCAGTCACCGCACTAGAGCATCACGAGAGTGACCTCAGACCCATCACGCTGACCTCAGATCAGTCAGTCACCGCACTAGAGCATCACGAGAGTGACCTCAGACCCATCACGCTGAACTCAGATCAGTCAGTCACCGCACTAGAGCATCACGAGAGTGACCTCAGACCCATCACGCTGAACTCAGATCAGTCAGTCACCGCACTAGAGCATCACGAGAGTGACCTCAGACCCATCACGCTGAACTCAGATCAGTCAGTCACCGCACTAGAGCATCACGAGAGTGACCTCAGACCCATCACGCTGAACTCAGATCAGTCAGTCACCGCACTAGAGCATCACGAGAGTGACCTCAGACCCATCACGCTGACCTCAGATCAGTCAGTCACCGCACTAGAGCATCACGAGAGTGACCTCAGACCCATCACGCTGACCTCAGATCAGTCAGTCACCGCACTAGAGCATCACGAGAGTGACCTCAGACCCATCACGCTGACCTCAGATCAGTCAGTCACTGCACTAGAGCATCACGAGAGTGACCTCAGACCCATCACGCTGTCCTCAGATCAGTCAGTCACCGCACTAGAGCATCACGAGAGTAACCTCAGACCCATCACGCTGACCTCAGATCAGTCAGTCACCGCACTAGAGCATCACGAGAGTAACCTCAGACCCATCACGCTGACCTCAGATCAGTCAGTCACCGCAATAGAGCATCACGAGAGTAACCTCAGACCCATCACGCTGAACTCAGATCAGTCAGTCACCGCACTAGAGCATCACGAGAGTGACCTCAGACCCATCACGCTGACCTCAGCTCAGTCAGTCACCGCACTAGAGCATCACGAGAGTGACCTCAGACCCATCACGCTGACCTCAGCTCAGTCAGTCACCGCACTAGAGCATCATGAGAGTGACCTCAGACCCATCACGCTGACCTCAGCTCAGTCAGTCACCGCACTAGAGCATCATGAGAGTGACCTCAGACACATCACGCTGACCTCAGATCAGTCAGTCACTGCACCAAAGCATCACGAGAGTGACCTCAGACCGATCACGCTGACCTCAGATCAGTGAGTTTAAGTTCATCATCTTCATACAGCCACAAGCTCTTCACAGCTGCACTGACAGCCAAAAGGAAAACATCTGAACAGCATCTGGATCTCTACCAGTATTTGTATCATGTTTTCCAATAGAAATCTCTAAACATATTTAAATCAAGATGAATTAATGTGTTCAACAAACAAAATAAATAAATAAACAAATACTGCTCTGTGACGTGACGTGACACTTTAAGTGAGCCTCAAATTTGGCTAAATAAATAGAAGCAATGCGAAAAGCCATGTTTGGTGTTCGGCCAAGTGTTTCATTTGAATTCGGCTTCGGCCAAGAATTCTCATTTCGTTGCATCCCTAGCTTTATAAGCATTGCATCTAATAACACAAAAGCTTTTCAACTCTGAACAGTGCTCTCACAACATCAGATGACCAACACAATTCATGACAACAATATTTTCATTTTGTTTATTGTGTTTTGTGTCGTTTTAAGGTCAATGAATTACACTCAAAGTATGAGCACAGGGAGACCTAGACACAGAGAGTCTGTAGTTATTGTGACATATTCACCGTTATTAATAAGGCTCAACACTCTGAATGTAGAGCAGTAAAAGATAACGTCATCTGAGAGCATGAATGTTCTGTCACACGCTTACTGAAGAATAACCGACCATGATGTGGGCCGTCGCCATGACAACAGCTGAAAGCCACTGACTGATGGTTACCGGCTGAAGAGGTTTGATTACCAAACTAATATAGTGTTGAGAGAATAACATTACTGATGAATAATGGACTAATAACGGTCTTTCATAAGCTCGTGCGTGTGCGCCAGCCGTCTGCAGACAGAAATCAAACTGCAAACTCACACTTTTCAAGGGGCGTTCAAGTGAATCTTGACAGAAACAAAACAGTTTGTGCTATTTGTGCATGACTGCAGTCTCACACATCGAATCACATCAGACAGACGCACGTCCACTCAATAACCCCGCCTCTCGCTTTGATTGACATGAGTCTCCACCAACAGTGACACTCGCCTCAGGCCATTTTTCACCCAAACTACAGAGAAAATCCGTCTGTCTCGGTTTGTTTGTCAAGTTTTACATCTACATTTCTCTCGTTTGAGGATAATGGCTCTTTCTAGTGGCGTTGGAACAAGAACTCCTGCCTGTGTCACATACACATTTACAGTATTTTACGTGACATGGCTGTCTACGAGAACGTCTGCAACACAACACACACATCAGCCATAAAGATGTGTCTATGACAGATTCAACTTTCTGCTCCTGCGATGAGACACATTTTACAGTCCAATCAATAGATGAGAAATCTTCTGGCCTCTGAACGCGCGGATCTTCAAGGATGAGCCGTGACTTTGTCCACATCTACAGAGAGAAACTGAAAGATGAGCCGGCAGACGACAGCGAGCTGACAGTTTATCAATGCTGTATCGAGACCTGGAGCCTGTGAGGGAGGGGCGGAGCTTACCACCACCAACCAATCAGACACAAACACACACACACACACAGAGACAGAGAGAAGGGGTAGTACTGTTATCACACACAAACACAGTCAGTGTGATGCTGTATTTGAGACAACAGTGTCACCCATCTGCCGTGAACATCATACTGTCTGTTCATTTGCTCTGATTCCACGTGATGTGTTGAAACCTGTGATATGAACGAGACGAGTGAGTGATGTGAGGGCCTTCTGTCTGTGTAAATAACATTAGAGAGGATTGTGGGGCTTTTCACTTGATGAATATGACTCATTCAAATGACTGAAACAGACACCAGAATCTCTCGCACGTCTGCAGATGTTCCAGCTTTCCATGAGGAGTCATGAAGACGTACGACAGTAACATCAATGAACGCTCATAATGAACGCTCATATCAGTGAGTGACAGCTGCTGCATTCTGGGAATGTCTGAAGAAATCAAAGCAGAGGGCAAGAAATCACTGAATCATTTGACCCTGTACCGTTCCGATAAGAAAGGCAAATTAAAGTGACGTACATCACGATCTCCAGTCAGTGTAAAATCTCCCCCAAAAAATGGTTTTCTCTCGCATGACTAAAGCACAACACCTGTATAAAAGCACTAAAGCTCCAATCTTCTGATCGTGAGATGAAGACGAGTTTCACGGATCAGCAGATGAGACGTGTGGAGACAGAAGATGGTCGCTCATGTCTCGGTGTTTGTACAGGAGTCTGAGCACTGATGAGTGTTGATCATTCAAAAGAAATCTCACAATCTCATGTGAAGCCTGACGCACACACAAAAACAGCGTTGACTTTGGAAACGAACATCATCTTCAAGTCAACATGTGAACTGAATGATTTTCAGGCGGTGAAGAGCATAAAGGATCATCATGGAGCTGTAACTGAAGCTAAAGGTGCAGTTAAACCGTGGTGTTCTTTTAGAATAAAGTTGTAGAATATGTTTACATGTCGGTACAGAGAGCAAGCACAGTGCTGTAAACTCATCTAATCACAGTGAATTATACATGACAAGAACACGACATTAAAACACAGACGAGCATCACTGAAACATCAATAATGCACAACTACAACATCTTCCTGAATCACAGACAACACACACACAGCAGTTCTTAAAGTCTCTCCACTCATTTGAAATGTTAAGGCGGGCCGGGTCAAGATGATTGGCGGGCCGCCAGTTAACTAGCCCTGGTCTACGGTCACAAAACTGAAGTGTGAGGCAGAGAGAGAAACACGCACACACAAATGTCAGGATCCTATAAAGAAGATCATAAAAACAGAGTAAAAGTCCGGGCTGATGGGCGATTGAATCTACTGGGATCAATAAGTGTGAAGTAAATAAGATCTCTCGCTGCGCTCATCATCACACAACAACATCTGCTCTGTCTGATAGATGACATCATCACGCTCACATCACATGACACGTGACTCAATCCCTGATCCATTCAACAGCATTTCAAACAAAAGCTAAGGTGTAGGTGTGTGCGTGCATGCCTACACACACACACAGCTAAGAACTATAGACACACGTTCAAAACGCACGCACACACACGCGCACACACACGCACGCACACAGCTAAGAACTATAGACACACGTTCAACACACGTTCAACACACACACACACACACACACACACACACACATGTTTGGTTTATTATCTCCGTGGGGACAGTCATAGGCGTAATGTTATTTATACTGAACAAACTGTATATTTTATCCTCTACCCCTAACCCAACCCCTAAACCTAAAGATCATAGAAAACCACAGACACACACACACACACACACACACACACACCACACACACGCACGTCTGGTTTATTATCTCCGTGGGGACAGTCCATAGGCGTAATGTTATTTATACTGTACAAACTGTATATTTTATCCTCTACCCCTAACCCAACCACTAAACCTAAAGATCATAGAAAACCACAGACACACACACACACACACACACACACACACACACACCACACACACCACA
>NC_079901.1:8943632-8966132 GCF_024868665.1 Triplophysa rosa
GACGTTGTGTCGAACCGACAGATGGGGTTCGTCCCTGAGAACCAATCGCTTCCGACTACTTAGAAAAGGCCAATGAAAATTGGCGAATGAAATTTGCATGCCGGACTCCGCCCCCGGAAATCCGGGTATAAAAGGGAGACGGCGTGCTTCATTCATTCACCTTTGTTCTGAGGAGCCTGAGACCTCTCACGACTGCTGCAGAGGACAGCACGTGTTGTGGAAAGGAGGACACAACGTCTCGTTCCCTCCATCAGGGAACCGAGGTTACAAACATAACCGAGACGTTCCCTTTCTGTCGGTCTCTCGACGTTGTGTCAAATCAACAGATGTGGTTCCAATGGAAAACGCCATAACACTGTGCCCTGTCACAATTTCAACTAAGCAACGGCGACTGGCCTGGGCGTGTCAGCCGTGAGCGCTACCGCAAAATTGCAACCTACCAGTGGGTAGGTAGAGGGTCCCAGAGCTTTCTTGAAAGGTGGGAAGGCCCCTACCTTCGGCCTCACAGGCTGCGGCCTTGTTTCTCTAACAGCGAGAAGCCGCCCGGAACCGTAAGGCCACTGGGTAAGCGCTACTTGGGGGATGCGCTACAGAGACCACTTCCTACCGCAGGGAGGAGTCTAGTGGAGATACCAACATGGTCTCACCAATGGGGGAGAACTCGTGGGAAGAAAGTGCGGCTGAAGAGTAAACTGCGAGGTGGAGGTCCACCTGGGGAGGTCATGGGTTACCAAGGTGGGAACCAGCATGAGGATACATCAGACGGAACCGCCCTACTTGGGGGTTGCAACGTCTGGTAGCACTAGGTCCGGTTAGAGCTATGTTGCGAATAACTCCGGAGATACCCGGCCTAAGGGGCAGGGCTGCTCTGCCCAGCCCGCCCGCAGGAGGTGCTTGCTAGTGATGGATGGAGTGCCTGTTCTTCACCCAGTGGGGGAAGAAGGGAGGCTAGTTAGTACGCTGACCCCCTTAGGAGAAAGGGGGAAGGTACTGTCATAGGCGTACACCCTACCGGCCGCCAGTCTTGCCTGATGCCTGCAAGACTCGAGCCGATACCGGTTTTACGTGGAGGCTTTAGGACCTCGCGAAGGTGATGGGTGTAGCCCAACCCGCAGCTCTGCAGATGTCTGCCAGAGAGGCGCCTCGAGCCAGTGCCCACGAGGAGGCTGCACTCTGTGTGGAGAGAGCGGAGGCAGTCTTAGGACAGGTACGCCATAGCGACGGCGTCCATGATCCAGTGCGCCAATCTCTGTTTGAGACAGCCCTCCCTGCTGATCTCCAAAACAGACAAAGAGCTGCTCAGAGCTCCTGTGGCTCTACGTGCGGTCTAAGTAAAGGTGCAGCGCACATACTGGACACAACACTGATGGGGTTGGGTCTTCCTCCCCAGTGGGGAGCGCCTGTAATTTCACCACCTGGTCCCGAAAAGGAGCGATGGGAACCTTGGGCACGTAGCCGCGCCGAGGTCTCAGGATAACGTGAGAATCCCTGGGTCCAAACTCTAGGCAGTCAGGGGACACGGAGAATGCCTGTAGGTCCCCTACCCTCTTGATGAAGGCGAGCGCCATAAGGAGAACCGTCTTCATCGTAAGATGAGGAAGAGCGGCATCCCCTAGGGGCTCGAAGGGGGGCCTGGTGAGACCTGTCAGGGCTACATCCAGGTCCCAAGAGGGTATAGAGAGTGGACGAGGCGGATTGCGCCTCCTAGCACCCTTTAGGAAGCTAATGACCAGGTCGTGCTGCTCTAGAGACTTCCCAGCAACTGAGTTGTGATGAGCGGCAATGGCGGCTACATACACTTTCAGTGTGGAGGGGGAGAGGTTAGTCTCGAGTCTCTCTTGTAGGAAGGACAGCACGGACCCGATCGCACAACTCCGTGGGTCTTCTCCTCGAGAAGCACACCAGGTCGAGAAGAGGCGCCACTTGTAGGCGTACAGTCGCCTAGTGGCAGGTGCCCTAGCCTGAGAAATGGTAGCTACCACCGCTGGGGGCAGACCACTCAGGATCTCCTCGTACCGTCCAGGGGCCAGACATGGAGGTTCCAGAGGTCTGGCCTGGGATGCCATAACGTGCCCTTCCCCTGGGAAAGCAGGTCCTTCGCCAGGGGAATCGGCCAGGTGGGAGCTGTCGTCAAGAGCATTAGCTGCGAGAACCAAGTCCGGTTGGGCCAGTGTGGCGCAACGAATAATGGGTTGTTTCGAGGGAAGTGAACAGGTCTACCTGGGCCTGCCCGAACTGCACCCAAATGAGCTGGACTGCGCGGGGGTGGAGTCGCCACTCTCCGCGAGGCGTCGACTGACGAGAGAGTGCATCGGCTGTCTGGTTCAGGTCGCCTGGGATATACATGGCACGCAGGGAGCGGGTCACCTGCTGACTCCACCGGAGGAGGCGTCGGGCGAGTCGTGTTAACTGCGGTGAGCGAATGCCACCCTGACGATTAATATACGCTACTGCCGTAGTGCTGTCTGACCGGACCAGCACGTGCTTGCCCTGCCCGAGAGGTTGCAGCCTCTTCAGTGCGAGTAGCACGGTCCACAACTCTAGGCAATTGATATGCCAGCACAAGCGGTGGCAAACTGCACCCCAACCCTGCCCGTTGCACACTGCACCCCAACCCTGCAGGGAGGCGGCCGTCGTCACCACGACATGCCTCGTAACCTGCCCTAGCGGAACCCCTGCCCAAAGGAAGGTCATGGAAGACCAAGGGGTTAGGGTGCGTCGGCAGAGAGGCGTAATCACCATCCGCCTGCTGCCGGTGTGCCACGCTCTCCAGGGAACTCGACTCTGAAGCCAGTGTTGGAGCGGTCTCATGTGCATCAACCCGAGGGGTATCACCGTCACCGAGGATGCCATGTGTCCCAGGAGCCTCTGAAATAGTTTCAGGGGAACCGCTGACTGCTTGAAATGATCCAGGCAGTTCAACACCGACTGGGCGCGTGCTGTGGACAGTCGCGCTGTCATGGTGACAGAGTTGAGTTCCATACCAAGATAGAGGATGCTCTGCACAGGGGAGAGCTTGCTCTTCTCTCGGTTGACCTGTAGCCCCAATCGATCTAGGTGCCGGAGCACCAGGTCCCTGTGTGCACACAACAGATCTCCGAGTGTGCCAAGATAAGCCAGTCGTCGAGATAGTTGAGTACCCGCACACCCTTCTCCCTGAGGGGAGAGAGGGCGGCTTCCACATCTTCGTAAAGACTCGTGGAGACAGAGACAGACCGAAGGGGAGGACTCTGTACTGATATGCCTGACTCGAAAGCGAACCGTAGGAACGGGCGATGACGAGGGAGAATCGAGACATGAAAGTAAGCGTCCTTAGGTCGATTGCCATGAACCAATCCTGACATCTGACAGATGTCAGGATGGCTTCTGCGTGAGCATCCTGAACGAGCTTGTGCAGGTGTCTGTTCAGGGTAGCAGATCTAGGAAGGGCGCACCCCCCCGCCTTTTTTGGGGACGATGAAGTAGGGGCTGTAAAACCCCTTGGACATCTCAGCTAGGGGGACAGACTCGATCGTACCCTTCGCCAGAACGCCTCACACACACACCCACACACACATGTCTGGTTTACTATCTCCGTGGGGACAGTTCATAGGCGTAATGTTATTTATACTGTACAAACTGTATATTCTATCCCCTATCCCTAACCCTATCCCTAAACCTAAAGATCATAGAACACTTTTTGCATTTTTAGATTTTTAAAAAATATTGTTCTCTACAATTTATTAGTTTTTTTGCCCACGAGTCACGAGTCCCCATGTGTTGGTGTGCGTTCAGGTTTAGGTCCCCACCGGGATATACAAACATGAACACACACACACACACACACACGTTGAACGTGTGTCTATAGTTCTAAATTGTGTGTGTGTGTGTGTGTGTGTTGTATTGTAACTTGTTTTCCAGAGCACACGAGTGAGATATTTCCCCATCAACAGCAGAGCAGTTGTTTTGTATTTACATGAAGAGTGTAATGTTCTAATTGCTTGTGCAGTTCAGTCGTGACGCTGTAGATGTTTAACACAAGCATCTGTCTGTAATTTACACCAGAGACATTTGCTCATAAAGTCAATGTAATCCAATCAACACGAGCCGCTGCACATCGCTCCTGTGGTATAAATGATCACTCTTAATCCTCTGCCCTCCTGATCTCATTTGACATCTGTAATTACAGAAAGACAACGCTTTATTTCTGCCAAACGAACTCTTCTGAAACGAACTGTCCCATCTGACGGCACTTCAGTTCAGAGTAACATCCATCTGTCCATCCATCACCTCGGTGTCACTGTTTTACAAACACACCCCTTCTCAACAAGAGATTTCAAAAAGACATGATCATATCTGTCAAGATCCAAACACAGTTTTTTATCTAAAGCTGATTGAAATTAGTTTTATGGACAAAAATACAATTGTGAAAACATTTCAGTTATTTCATAAAAAAATCTTTGGAAGAAAAATGGAGGGATGACAAACTAAACAATGATGACAAGTCAGTCAATACGAGGTCAAATGAGATGTGAAGTAAAAATCATCTCAGGGAGAAAAAACAAAATCACAAGAGAACATTTTACTGACTGAAGAGCAGAAATATAACAGAACTCCCAAAGTTACATGTGTGTTATTCTATAGTTTTGATGAGTTTCCTGTTAATCTGAAATGTGGAACAAATATGAATCAAGAATGAGTAATGTATATGTGTGTGTGTGTGTGTGTGTGTGTGTGTGTGCGTGTGTGTGTGTGCGTGTGTGTGTGTGTGTGTGTGTGTATGAAATGACCAACTGACGGTACATACAGTCGTTGTGTAGAAAAAGTCAAAAGTGAGTTTGGCAGATACTCAACTCAACTTTATTTATATAGCGCTTTTTACAATTTTCATTGTTACAAAGCAGCTGTACATGAGACATATTGACTATAAGCAAAACAATTAAATTTGTACCTGCAAAAACAAGAAAAAGGTGAAAACAAAGAAGACAGACACAACCACATACAAAACACTCCACACACACAATATGCACATGTACTAACACATAGACACACACACACGGATGCGCACGCACACACACACGTACACAGACAAGTACGCGCGCACACAAAGACACGAACGCACGCACACGCACACACACACGCACAGCACACACACACACACACACACACACACACACACACACACACACACCACACCACACGCACACGCACACACACACACACATGTCTGGTTTATATCTCCGTGGGGACAGTCCATAGGCGTAATGTTTTTATACTGTACAAACTGTATATTCTATCCCCTAACCCTACCCCTAAACCTAAAGATCATAGAAAACCACAGACACACACACACACACACACACGTACGTACACAGACAAGTACGCACCACACACACGCTCAGTGAGAGCACACATTTAGATAAAGGAGAGAGAAGCACAGGTCAAATATAACAGACTATAAATTCCTATATGCAATATTAATTAAGTAAAACTTTAAAATTCTAAAGCAGCCCCCCCGGCAGGCAGATAGTGCAAAAACAGTATGCAAACGGTGGCGAGGAACCCAAAACTCTAATCGAGAAAAAAAACCTCAGGAGAACCCAGGCCCAACCAGGGGATTCCAGTTCCCCTCTGGCAAAAGCTGCTGCCTCTGCACAAGCTCCAGAGAGCTTGCACAACAAGGCTAAATAAAATAAATAAACTTACTAATAAGGTAAATTATAGTTTAAGATTATCATTATAATCTAATAGCATTTGAAATTTTTGGTGAGAGGTCAGGTGACCGCGTCCTTCTTTATCCAGCTCTATCATCTCAGCTCTTGTCAGGTCCCGCTCTACCATCAGGTCAGGCCATGAACTGCTCCTGCTCGCTGTGGTAACCTTGGAACAATGAGACAAGACTGGCTGAGAGTAGAGTACTGTTCTGACTCTTTGATGCAACAAGACATCAGTTGTGTTTTTGGTTCCGGTTGATCTAACTAATGCAGCCTAAACCCTCAGAGATTTATATTATGGAAGAGTAGTGTATGCAAGATTAAAAAGATTATGTCATGGCTCTGCCTCTATTAGTCATGTTTTTCTTGGTCCTGCTCGGCAGAGCCATGGCAAAGCCTTTGGTTATGTGTGGAGAGAAACATATTATTGTCCTTTTGACAATAATATGCGTTCTCTCCAGTGTCTCTCATTGGCCCCGCCCCTCTCGTTTCCTGTATTGTTTCCCGGCCGTGTTTGATTACCCTCACCTGCCCTGTGTCGTTATCCTTCGTTTGTCTCTCCTATTTAATGCCCTCTTGTTTCTTTGTCCTGTGCTGGTGTATTGTATATGGTGCGTCGAGTGTATTTGATGTAGCACGTGTTTGCTGTGTTCCTGTGGTCCTGTGAAAACCCCCAGTCAAGTCGAGTTTAGTAAGTCTTTAGTTTAGCTTTTGTCTAGTGTTGTTTATTTTAGTCTAGTCTTAGTTAGTCTACGTCCTGTCTGCTTCCTGTTATCTTGTTTTCTTGTTTATATCCCCATCGTGGGTGTTTTGTTTTGTACCTTTTGTTTTTTTGTCATTAAATATATAAATCTGTTAACCCCTGAACTGCTGCCTGCATTTGGGTTCTTCCCCTTACTGTCTCCCCGTCGTGACAATGCGTCTTTAGTCTAGATTTAAACTGACAGAGTGTGTCTGCCTCCCGGACAGTGCAGGGAAGACTATTCCAAAGTTTAGGCGCTAGATAGGAAAAGGATCTACCACCTGCACTTGATTTTGAAATTCTAGGTATTACCAACTGACAGGACGCCTGAGAGCGTAATGCACGTGAAGGACTGTAATACAAAAGGAGTTCATTCAAGTACTGAGGAGCTAAACCATGTAGGGCTTTATAGGTAATAAGCAAGATTTTAAAGTTAACGCGATGCTTTATAGGTAACCAGTGCAAGGTTGACAGAACCGGGCTAATATGTTCATACTTTTTTGTACGTGTAAGAACTCGAGCTGCCCGTTTTGGACCAGTTGGAGTTTTTGTAATAAGCCTGCAGGGCAACCACCTAACAGTGCATTACAGTATCTAGTCTTGATGTCATGAATGCATGAATTAACTTCTCTGCATCTGACATTGACAGCATATGACGTAGTTTAATATATTCTTAAAATGGAAAAACGCAATTTTACAGGTGTTGGCGACTGGCTCTCAAATGACAGATTACTATCGAATAGAACGCCAAGATTCTTTGCTGACGACCAGGGTTTTATGGAACATCCTCAATAGTTAAGCAGTATTCTTGGTTGTTACTATGCAGTTTTCGGTCCAATAAGTAACACTTCTGTTTTGTCCGAGTTCAGTAATAAAAAGTTGTTACTCATCCAGTTTTTTATATCGACTATGCATTCCATTATTCGATGGAACTGCTGTGTTTCATGAGGCTTCGAGGAAATATAAAGTTGAGTATCATCAGCATAAATTTGAAAGATAGCTTTATTATATCTCCTAGAGGTAGCATGCAGAGGTGGACGAAGTACACAACTTCCTTACTTGAGTGAAAGTACAGATACTACTGGTCAAATATTACTCCACTACAAGTAAAAGTTGTAAAGACAGATTCTTACTTAAGTAAAAGTACAGAAGTACGTGCTTTTAAAAGTACTCAAGTATTAAAAGTAAATTTCCTTTATGTCAGTTGTGCATTGTTTTATTGTCGTATACCTTATGCCTCTGAAGCAACCTACTAAATAAACTGAGTAGCTCACAGTATCAGTTGTATTAAAGGAGTAGTTCACTTCAAAATTTGCCCCCATTGACTTTCCATAGTAATTTTTATTCCTACCATGGAAAGTCAATGGGGGCAAATTTTGCAGTGAGCAACTCCTTCAAGAGCTTTATATGTTTAGCACATACTGTACATGTCTAGTTTAGATATACAGTAATCCTGCATGATCATTTAGCCTAATTATCCTCATTAGCCCCCTAGTCCTATATGTATTTATGAGCAGTGTTTTTTTATTTTGTATATTCCCTTTACCAGTTTTAGCAGCAATTTACCAGTAAGTAGTAAGGTTCTTGTAAATAGTTAAAGGCGCAGTTCTTGAAAATCAGCGGCCACTAGCTTTGTATTATAGTTTTGCAACGAATCTCTGAGTCATTTGCCCACCCCTCCCTTTCGAATTACGACAGAGGCCGCAACAGTAAAAAAGGATGTCGTCTACTGAGACAGCGGATAGTAGTGATACAAGCAGGTAAGGCAATATATTAATGTAATTAATCATTTAACATGTATTCTATTGCGAAAGTTACTGTTTTTCAATTCATACAATTATATAATTAATATATTTCTTGCGTGCTATCTAGTACACGCTGAGAGTAGTGAAGTAACTAAAGTTAGCTAATCATAAATAGCAACGCTGTTCAAAGCGTTTGATCTGACAGCGACATAGGCAGTTAGGTGTAAGTTAGTAGACGTTTGTCTCCCCCTTTGTAAAGTCAGGAACAACCGGAGTACGTACGCAGGGACGGAAAAACATTATTATTCGGAGGTTATATGGCCATTTGTATAAAATGCTAACTTACCATTTCAACAAAACAGTTGTTTGGTAAACATTGAAAAAGTGGAAACATTGAAAATGTTGAATTATCTTACCAGTCTAGCAGAAAACAGGCAACTTCGGCGTCGCCTTGAAAACATTTGTCTTTCAACCGTGCCTTCCATCTGGTAATAGATACACGATGTTTATCCTGGATTTCTGCGCCGTTTGTCTCTAATTCGTCTGGCAGCATCACGTTTGCGCTTCTTTGACGACGGAGATCACGCTCTGTCGGCGCTTGTGCACAATACGCATGGTCCTCCATTTTATCAAAACTTCTAAGACAGAACAATCAATTGCTTCAGCTAGACGACGACTACTCCTCCTCCTCTCCGTACTACGACTTATACTTTGTGCGTCTTCAACTCAGTGATGACGCAAGCTGCGTATAAAAACACAGACGAAGACCAACATATACGAAACGCCTCTGTAGAGCTGTTTGTCCGTTAGAGCTTACTGTACAAAACATGGCTGCGCAACATAACAAATTCGATGTAGATAGGCCCGCTCCCTATGTAGATACAACTGGTTTATTCTAAGGTAATAAAAACATAACTTTTCATTACGTAACGTTTTTATACACATCTAAAGACACAGTTTTGTATGTTATATTGCATTTCTGTTAATAGATCATACAAAACATCCGCACTGTACCTTTAAGTGTAGAAGCCATGTGTTTGTTGGATTATTACCATTTGTATTGCCATAATTAAACTACAAACATAAACTATAGCTAGTAAAATGAAACTATGGTATTTTTAGTTGCTGTGGTTTTACTAAAGATTATTAATTGGAGTATGGTTCCTATATATAGAAAATGGTAAATTTGTGGATACGGTGGTTTTACTGAAAATACCATCCCTGCTGAAGAAAAACAATGCATTTTTAAATTAGAATGAGATTTTTTAATTAAATTTCTCTTTGTAGTGTGTTTTGGGTTTTATTACAATAGGATTTACCATCCCACCAATAGAATCCATCACATACAAGTAGACAACAAGTAGTACAATTCCCATTATAACCATTAAATCCATTACATTTTATGTTCTATTTTGGGCAGGGTTCTATTGTTTTTATTTCAACAGGAATACTTCAACTATAGTTACTTCAGTAAAAATATCATTCATTCACAAATCGCTTTAAATGATACAGCAGCAGATCAGAAGTTAACACGCACGTGTAGCTCAAGGTGTATGTGATGCTTATTTACCGTTTAGCCATTGTGTCGATCATTTTCATGACAATGTTTCTACGATCTTTGACTGATCGTAACCCACAGATGATTACACCACACTTTATCATCTGCCTTTTTCGTCTTTTATTGTTCTATTTGCCTTTTTAGAGCGCTATCAACGGTGTAGCAGCGCCTACGTTTACATTAGTTTAGCGGGGAAGATCCCAGAGTTGCCAGATTTGCGTTAAAAAAATCTGCCAAATGGCCATTCAAAGCTTGCCGGAAAACCGCGAGCTTAGAAAAACTGAAATACTTGGCAACAGTAAAAGGTCCTGGCAGATCGCAAGCCAGATAAATTGCGCACACAGGAAACCCCGCTGCATAGAAACCATTTTCTACTTTTGGACCTTTTTATAAATGTAGTGGAGTAAAAAGTATATATTTGTCTTTCAAATGTAGTAAGTTAAAGTACAAGTACTCAGAAAAAATAATACTCAAGTAAAGTACAGATACTCAAAAAGTGTACTTAAGTACAGTACTCAGGTAAATTTACTTCGTTACTGTCCACCTCTGGTAGCATGTATAATGCGAAGAGCAGAGGCCCTAAGACTGAGCCCTGTGGTACACCGTACTGGACTTGCGATTTGCGTGACACCTCATTGTTTATTGCTACAAATTGAAAACGGTCGGATAAATACGATTTAAACCATTTCAAAGCTATTCCTTTAATGCCGACATAATTTTCTAGTCTATGTAGGAGTGTGCTGTGGTCAATGGTGTCGAATGCAGCACCAATAACGAGATACAACCTCGGTCAGATGCCAATAGCAGATCATTTGTAACTCTGATCAAAGCAGTCTCTGTACTGTGACATGCTCTAAATCCAGACTGGAATTCTTCATTGATGTCATTCCTTTGGAGGAAGGAGCATAATTGAGTTGAAACTACTTTTTCCATAACTTTAGATATGAAAGGTAGATTCGATATAGGCCTGTAGTTCCATAGTTCTCTCGGGTCGAGTTGGTTTTTTTTTACAAGGGGCCTTGTAACAGCCACTTTATATGCTTTAGGCACACGTCCTAATTTAATAATACTAAGAGGATCTATAATTTCTGGGAGCATCTGTTTCAGTACATTTGTAGGTATAGGGTCTAGCATGCATGTTGTTGATTTAGATGATCTAATGATCATCGTGATCTACGGTAGAAAATAATTGCATTATCTCCTTAGGGGCGCTGTAGTTAGTTTGTTCAGCGGGTTTCACTTCTGATTGCATTGTTATAATTTTTTCTCTAATATCTTGGATTTTATTTGTGAAGTAGTTCATAAATTCATCACTGCTATGCTGATATACAGGATCAGAAGTCACTGACGATTTATTTTTTGTTAATTTAGCCACCGTGTTAAATAAAAACCTAGGGTTGTGCTGGTTTTCTTCTATTAGTGATGAAAAGTAGGCGGATCTAGAAGTTATTAGGGCTTTCCTGTATTTTCGAATACTATCCTTCCATGCTGTACGAAATACCTCTAATTTAGTTTTCTTAAAGTTGCGCTCCATTTTTCGGGCCGCTTTCTTTAGAGCCTGAGTGTGTTCATTATACCACGGTGTGGGGCTGCCATTTTTAATCTTCTTTAAACGTAGTGGAGCAACTTTGTCTAGCGTTACCGAGAAGGTGGAATTAAAATTTTCAGTGGTAATGTCAAGATCTTCAACGTTATTTCTCATGATTTGAGACAATTCGGGCAGATTATCGAGAAACGCATCTTTGGTAGTTGAAGTTATTGTTCTACCATATTTGTAACAATGAGTTTTATTTGCAGCCGTAGGCCAGTGAAGCAAACATAATACCAGATAATGATCCGAAATGTCTTCACTCTGCTGAAGGATTTTAACGTCGTCAGATACCACAACATATTATCTGAAATCCCTCTTTACTTACTCCACAAAATAAACACAACAACACGAGATCATGAGAGAATCTTTTAATAAAACAAATAACAGAAGAGAAGAATAAAGAATATTCTTGCAGATGGCCAATAAAGAAATGAAGAGAGAGAATGTAAATGTTCTCTGTCCTTCTTCTCTCTAAAGGGCAAATGATTCCTGCGGTCACAGTGCATTGCTATTCTACTTTTACTTTCACTGAGAACACAACGCTCTCTCAACTCTCCATGACCTCTTAACTCTACCCATCACCACACACACAGAGTGAGAGAGAAATCTGGCATGAGAAATGACTACAGTAAACATCAAACTTGTTTTACAAGAGAAGACAAAGCAGCAGCGATTCATCTGTAGTCTGAACCCTCACAGAAGAACACAAAACATCCAAGAACATTTCTGTCAGATCAGTGAAAACACAGAGAGCAACTAAATCTAAAATCAAATCACGAGCACGTCTTCAATTATTCATCCCAAACAAGACCAACAGCATCTTTCACTAGATGAGTCCAGTGTGATCATGTGGAGGGTTTTTCACAGCAGGGTGCTCATGTTTATTTCTCGTCTTGTAAAGTTACATACATGCTGTACAAGTGTTTGTATTTTCTGTCATTACAGACACCTTTTGTTTTCTGTGTAACATGGCTGATCGCTTATGACAACATAAAGGCAGTTATTTCATTTTGGAACCCTTACGTTGTCTTCATCACGTTACATGTATGGTTTATGTAAAAGAGTATATAAATCTAGAGGTGCCTGCGAGTGGATCCTTCAGAAATCCTTCATGGTGTTTGTTTATAAAGTCAAAGGCCTGAAACCACAGAACTAGTGTTGTTTTTGGCGGCCTGTTTTCATTTTAGTTTTAGTCTAGTCTTTGTGTCAAGTTGTCATTTTAGTTCTTATTAGTTTTAGTCACGTTCATACTCTTTTTAGTCTAGTCAAGTTTCAGTCGACTAAAAGTCTGAGCATTTTAGTCTTATTTTAGTCAGAATTATCCATGACTATTTTCATCTAGTTTTAGTCGACGAAAACTGATGACATTTTAATCTAGTTTTAGTCAATCTCTTTTTAGTAATGCAATTCTATTTAACCCAGTCAGTATAGTATAAGTACCTAGTAGTATAGACGAAACCAACATTTTCTTTTAGCCAAACCCATTTCAAACAAGGTTATCTTATTATATTATTGTTACCTTATAGACTCAAGAATACATCCATTTCAGACACGGAAGACGTCTGATTTGAATTTACGGCCATCGGTAGGGGTGGGAATCTCTAGGCACGATGCAATTCAATTACGATTCAGAGAGCTGCGATTCGATGATAAAACGATTCTCGATGCATCTTTTTCCTATACAAATTTTCTTTTTCTTGCTGTGTGACTATTAAAATCAAAGTATTTGTAATTACCCAGACCGATTTTACCTCCAATATCCTTTATTAATAAAACAAATGGAAGTGATTTGGCAAGTCAACTGGAAGGTCACATTTGCCAGCATTGAAAAGAACCAACAGGAGAAGATTGACTGCCCTCAGTGCCCTGTAGTAGCATACAGAATTCAGTAAATTATACTGGTATGCAGACTTTTTTTGCACATAGCACTGGAGCTAGAGAGGTTTAAAGTTTGGTAGCACAGGCCAAACAGTAGGAGCACAAGTATAAATCGTCGGTTCTCATTTAAAAAAAAAATGATGCAAGTGCAGTTCATCATGAAAAGGCAGGTAACTGACAAAAGACATTCATGTTACATACAGATGGATACATTAGGGCCATATCATTTTTACACTACCTAAATTTGTTTTAATTTTTCTAATTTGTGTGTTTTTCCTTTTTTACTATACAATAGTGGTATATTTGTCCACATAAATTACTGTAGTATTCTATAGTATTTACTATACTAAACTGCAGTAAAATTCTTAGATACTATCGTGTTTTTGAACTTTACTATAGTATACAGTGTTTATCAATTTACTACAAGGGCACTACAATTTTCAATAGCAAATACTATAGTTCACTTACGTATTTTTTGTCTGAGTGTTCAATTTAAGGGGACTTTTATTTTGACTGGTCTTTGGGAAGACGCTTGAGTTTTTGTGTTTGCCGATAGCTTCACTCAAACAGTAAACGCTCGTAAAATAAACTCTCAGAGCAACTCTGGAGATGAAGTTCATGTGTTCATATCTTCATACAGTGCAGACGCAGATAAATCCTCGACCATCACTCGTGTTTTATGTTAAACTGAGCACATAATTCACTCAGACACGCAGAACAGCCAGATGACATTTAAATAACAGGATTCCACTCCGCATCTAGGTTAAAGCATAATGCGAAATAACGTTATAACATTTCGTCTCGTCTCGTTTTGGTCAACGAAAATGAAGAGACATTATAGCATAGTTTTTATTTTGTAAACCACATTTAGTCTCGTTTTTATTCGTCAACAATATTGCATTATACATTTAATTGTAGTCATCGTCACATGACCAGCATTTACGTTGCGTCTCGTCTCATTTTCGTCACGTGATAAAGGTTCGTTGACGACCATATTTAGTCATAATTTTCGTTGATGAAAGCAACACTACACAGAACCACAGACTCCGACATGCTGTTTGGAAAAACTATTGGGTCAAACAACACAGATTTCACCTCACTCTAAATGACCATCAACAGAAAAAGAGGCCAAAGTTTTACCTTCTTTGCAGTATTTTCCTCTGAAGCGCGTGTTCGAACAGTCGCAGTGAACTTCTCCAAACTGGACGGTGCAGTATCCTCCATTCAGACACGGGTTCTGCTTGCTGCACAGGTACTCTAGATCATTCTGAATCCCGTTACTGTTCAGCAGAGTCGGCGGCATCTCTCCCACCTTCAGATTGGAGATCAATCCCATAAACGGAGGTTCGTATTTCACCGTGCTAGACGTGAGGGCGGACAGACGCACGTCAGGCGGAATTCCTCCCACAAAGAGATCGCTGACCACGGCCATTTCTCTGCGCTTGGAACGGACTTCCTCCACTTTGGTCTCGCCGTCAACCATCAGCATGGTCTCGCGGTAGTTACGGGTAAGCAGCACCATGTGCCATCGGTCGTCGTTGACGCGGGTTTCCATCTGCAGCAAGGCGGGTTCGGCGCAGTGGATGGCGAATCGGAGCTGCAGATGTCCGCCGCCGATCAGCAGTTCCAGAAAATCGCAGTTCCCTCCGTCATCGAGGTACAGGACCAGCGCTTTGCTCACGTTTGTTTTCAGGCTAAAGCTGAGCTCTCCGATGCTGCCCGCCTCCCAACGGGCGTAACGCGCCCACTGCCCGGGACCGCCGCCGAATTCAAGGGCCCCCGCCACCACGAAGAGCCCGGCTAACAGCACCGGCCCCAGGGGCCACACGGTGGAACCACACTTTGCCTTCATTTCAGGCAACCAGACACAAGAAGTACTCCCTTCTTAGGCAAATGATGTCGGTGGCAAATACAGCGTGTGTCTCTTTGACTTTTCCTGAGGGGTGTGCAAAAGCCAAAGTCCCAAACCTGCCGGCTCAGCGCAACTGCCCTCTGAGAGACAGAGAGAAAGAGAGTCTCTCTTCTTTTGGTCTTCTTTTCTCTCTCTGTTGCTCCTTCTTGATTTTATCCAGACTCTATCTGTAGTCTCTCCATGGGCCGGTACAGCAGGGATAAAAATGGAGATTTGTGTTTTTAAATGAAAGAGGTTCTCAAGCATCTGAGGTTTGATGTTTCTGAGGAGGAGCGCAGGAGATAGAGCAGAGAAATTATCTGGACATGTCTTCTGGACGACAGGTGAGGATCATTCTTTACTGTCTATCAGCGATGGAATCCTCCACATCTTTCAAACGACTTGGGAATCACGGCAGGAAACCTTCAGATTTCAACATCCTGCAGGTCTACAAGATGAAAACACATAACAAAAAAACTTTATTAGATACAGCACACACAACCTAACCAAACACAAACGTGTTCATATTCCTGACACACATGAAAAGCTCTTGTCAATAAACATCCGTCAGCGCATGAAAAAAAAAAACACGATTCAATAAGAAGAAACTAACAGCTGGACTGCAAGTGTATTTTCATAAAACCGTCCCTTCCAACTACATGAACACAAGTTGAAACATTGAGAAGTTGAGATGTGACTGATCGTCTGTCATGTGTAGGGATGTAACAATATTAAAATCTCACTGTATGATAATACCTCGGTATAAACGCCCACGATACAATATTTCTTGCAATATTTTCAATGACAAATGGGTGACTTGGAAACGTGCCGTAAGCATCCTCTTTTCTTTATCCTCCAATCATAACGGTTGCTTAGAGGTGTGAGTTATAGTATGAGATGGGTCAAATGACCTAAAATCCCTTTTATCAAATAAAATCATTGCACCAGATGGACCTTGATGAGGTAACATCTATTATGTTTTTACATGCTCTATGTTAGGCCCAGAAGACCTATCGTTTCATACAGTCACGTGACCACAATATCGAGACAATTTTGCTATTGCAATAACACGATATCCATAATATTGCTACATCCCTAGTCATGTGTGCTGAATGCTGATGTGTGAATTACAGCAGACACACAATGAAGTCTTTGACAAGACCAATCTGATTGATGCTCTCGACCCTTCGGTCTTCATGAAGACCTGCACATTTATTCTCAAGAGACACTTTAACAACTCACAATTAAACACTCCACCCTCCACCAGACCTCTCTCTCTCACACACACACACACACACACACACACACACACGCACACACACACACACACACACACACACACACACACACACACACACACACACACACACACGTATGATGTGGTAGGTCAGGTGGATGCTGAATAATTGCTTTGTTGTGTCATAAATGGTCATTATATATTCATACACATGAAGAGATTCATTATCATCTCACCAATCAGTGACCTTTCATAACTGACACGCCTGCAGGATTTATTCCATATGAACATCCAGTTCTTCTACAGTCTGACATATACTGTCAGGGGTCACCAACTAGCGGACACCGGTCCGAATGCGGTCTGCGAGATGATTCCATCCAGACCTCAAAGCCTTTTTGACATAATAAAAAATAAACGCCTGACGCTATTTTGCTAATGCAATCAAATTTTACCAGGCACATCAAGGTCCGCTCAGTAGCAGTTTGTGTCATGGTTCTGCCCCACCTTGTCTTGCTTCTCTTGACCTAGTGGCAGAACCATGATAGAACCTCTTGTTTTATGTGGAGAGAGTCAGTTTTGGCATTCCATATACTCCCTCTCTCCGGTGTGGCGTCTCTGTTCCCGCCCTTTCGTCTTCTCGTTATTGTTTGTTAATTAGTTCATGTCCTGCACCTGTCCCCTCTTGATTTATCCCCTTTATAATGCCCTTGTGTCTTCTGTCTCGTGCTGGTTCATTGTCGTTTGTCTGGTGAGTGCCTGTTGTGTTAGTCTAGTCTAGTGTAGTCATTTGTAGTTCATGTCATGTCATGTTATGTTTATCTTAGTCTTGTTAGGTGTATTTAGTCTTAGTCCTGTCCTGTTGGAGATTCCCCTGTTTTGTTTTGTTACCCCCACGTGGGTCTTTGTTTTGTATTTATATTTTATTAAATGTCTTGTTAACCCCTTATCCGCTGTCTGCATCTGGGTCCTCTGTACTGTGTCCTTGTTCCCTCACCATTCATGACAGTTTGGGTCCTACGGCGCCACAGACAGTCCAGACGTCAACGTTGTGCAGTGAAGAGAGCCGAGACAGATGTAACTGTCAGTGATTGAAAAACAATGTTCTTTTCAAAAGTTAGAATCGAGATATTTGCATTTATTCTTCCTGCATCGACATGTACGAGGCCGGTTTGTCTCATTTGCTCGGAGTCTGTTGCAGTTGTCAAAAGTGGAAACCTTAACCGGCATTATGAAACTAGACATAGACACTATGAAGAAACTTGACCGCAGCAGTCTGAGGTAAGGACACAGAAAATATATGAGCTCAAAGCCCAGTACGAGCGATCTACACGGGTCCTCCCTCACTCACTTACCGCCCAACAACCAGCATATGAATGTTCACAGTGGATGTTAGGAAAACACAACAAGCCCTTTACTGATGGGGAAATAGTAAAAGAGTGCATGGAGGCTGCGTGTGAAACACTTTTAGAAGGAAAATAAAGACATGAACTAAAAGAAAATATTAAACTAACCCCCCTTTCAGCAGCAACAGCCACCAGAAGAGCTGAAATGTTATCAGAGGATGATCAGTCACAACTTGATGCTGCTATTCGTTCATCACAGTTCAGCAGAAAACAACACTTAGTTTTCTTTTAAAGTTGTTCATGTTGAAATGAATGTATGTTCAGTGCAGGTTTAGAGATTAGGGCATTTTGCACATTTTCCTTCATTATATTGTTGCAGACACTGTAATGCCGTCTTATAGATATGAAAAGACATGTTTATTTCTTTTGTCTGCCAAAAACCATCAGTTCATGTTTTTAGGTATTTAATTGTCCGGACCTTGGCTGGTAAGGAGGGTTCATTTAATGGACATCAAGCAATTCCAGTTGAAGACTCCTGCTACATGTCATAAAAGAGAAGACACATGTCACATAGAGATCTAATGAGTGTGACCTGTCTGAAACAGGGGTTCTCAAACTTTTGGGGCCAGGGACCCCCTTAAAGGTGAGAAAATTTTCCAAGCATTACACGTGACCTTTCCTACATGATTGTGATGGACGCGCATGCTGGAGGCACTCCGAGGCAGTGCAAGCCATATATTTATGTTTTGTAATTTTGTTAGTTTTCTTGGAAAATGACCAATGGTTTGACTAGACAACACCCTTATTCATTAGCTGGTGTCGTGTAGAGTCTTTAGAAGCGGCGAGGAAACTGACATTTGGACCTTAACCAACAGCCCCCTGTTTAAGTGCATAATACGGAGAAGAACCCTGGAAAGCTTTCCTCAAAAGCCTCAATTTGTTTTCCACAAAAGAAATAAACACACGGACATGAGTGAATTATCGTGACATTTTCATTTGATAGTGAACTACTCCTTTAAGATGTCCTGTAATCCACGCATGTAATATAATGCTGAACATCAGATATTTTTCCCAATCATTTACTTTATAACAGATTGTGTCTGCGTGAAGTCTTGCAGAAACATGTGATTTTAAATACTGTCATTCTGTGTATGTGTGAATATTGGGATGGCACGCTGTCTGAGAGCTTTGTACACACTCTTCACATGTCTGTCAGTGCCAGAAAGATCGTTTCATAACATATCACCCCTACATAACATCAATCAGGTCCCGCACTTTATTTTCTCATTCCTCCATGTTTAGAAAGTGAAAGCAAACGTCAGACGCACAAGTGCTTTGCTTCGGATGGACACGCATCTTTTATATTAGGAATGATTTAGGAAGGTGCACTTCTCAGAAAACGTACAAAGAAAGATCATTTTAGGTGTTGATTTAATATTGTTAATTAACAACTTCCAGCAAAATCATCATTTTTCCCTTCTTTGTCCTGTAGCTCAAAACTGTAGAGCATTCCGACTCATCATGCTAGAACGGGTCACAGATTATTTTGCGGTCCCCCTAGCTATGCATTGCGGACCCCACTTTGAGAACCTCTGGTCTAGAACACACACGCACATTCTCTTTATGAGTAGTTTTTATGAGTAGTTCACATTAGTGATGTGCGGGTCAGGATTTTTCCGAACCCACGGGACCCGCTTTATGAAATTATTTGACCCGCCCTGCACCACTGTATCTATTTTTACAACCCGCCTCGCTCCGCACCCACGACCATTAAATAGACATACTAGACATTGTAATGTAAATGAAAACAGACTTTATTTCAGCCTAAAAGTGCTTGGAAACAGCCATTAGATTACATCGCCCTGTAAACTGGCAACAACATACGCTTATGAACCATACAAACTTGCACTTCACGTAGCAATACCCTATCAAATTGTACTACCAGCATTAAATAAATATGCAGAATGATTTAACAACGGAAATACACTATCAGATTCCCATAGCAGTATAAAATAAACAGGTAGGATGATTTTATAGCGCAAAAAAATGACGTAAAGTTGATGTGCGCATGCCTGGTAGGATATTCTGATTGGTAGGATGAAATTTCAGGACACCGGTCCCAAACATTACATTTAGCAGCTTGACCTTCTTTTCTTTTAATGATGAAAATTCCCGACCTCAATTTCTCCAGCACCTCGTCTTCCATCTTCACTTTTATTTCTCCGTTTGTTTTGTTGTTGTGTGGCTGGCGGCAGGAGCTGCTTGGCGCTTTCATGACGTGTTTGGTTTGGGGACATCACGAAAGTTACGTTGCTAACGTCTCAGTCTTTCTGGAAAGCTTTGCAGGACTGGATGGAAGAAAGGGGTAGGCCTATATTTGCTGATGGTTTCACTCTCACTTCACAAGTTGTACTGTTTGGAATTACCAAAGAGGGCTCTGTTTTGAACGATTTTATTAATATTATTATAATATTAGCGAAACATTTTATACATAAATGCAGATATTTTAAATCTCCTCCTCTGTTTATTGTATTTAGAAAGGATCTAAAATACTTCTCAGATGCCCTTAGTAAAATGAAAAGTAAAAAGGCATTACAATTATTTAATATGTTTGTATTGTATAATCTGTTGTAATTACATTATTTTTATATAATTTACTAATTTACTTTCTTTCTTTGTTTATGTTATGTTTTGCTTTATGTTTTTTGTAATATTTCTTTTGTCTGGGAACAATATGGATCTACTATGTTGAGCCTTCCATACCAGATTAGTTTCCTTTGTATAGTTATTGATGCCATTTTGTCGAATTAATAATTTGAACATACGTATTGTAACCTCATCAAAGAACCTAATAAAATATGAAAATATATATTCCCAAATATTTGGGAATTGCACGCAATGTACATGGTTTTTTATTTAGTTTTTAATGACTCACCCTGCAAATAAAGTGACAATTTCTTTACCCGCCCCAACCCGACCCGCAAATTACCCGCGGGGCCCGTGGGTTATGAGACGACCCGCGCATCACTAGTTCACATTATGCAGTCTGACTGAACGAGACTATTTCAAAATCATCGGCAGAAATCTATTGTTCTGACTTTAAAATATACAATTTCCTTTCTGTGAAATAAAGATGTTTTCAACTGAGATTGAGACAAACACACTGTCACACTCCGAAACACACACACACACACACACACACACACACGCACGCACACGCACACGCACACACACACACACACACACACACAGAATGTCAGCAAAGGGCAATCCAAAGGAAATTGTCTGCAGTAAATGACTCTACATTACCATCTTAACTAAACTGTCAAAAAGCAATTTGCTTCACACACACGGAGAGTCTCAAATCTGCACCTTATTACAGAGTCTAGAGTGTAATTCAGCCTCAGACTCCACCACACACACTGAATGAATGAACGAGAGAGAGAGAGAGAGAGAGAGAGAGAGAGAGAGAGAGAGAGAGAGAGAGAACGGCAACCATCCTAGAGCGATCTGAAGCCTCCGGCATCACTCGACACCACTCACAAATCAAATGTCTTCTGTGTGCAGACGATCTGCCTTTTGGAGAGAGTAATTTGTACAGTAATCTAATTACACTATTGAATATGTAATTAGTAACTAGTAATTAATTACTTTTTGAGAGTAACTTACCCAACACTGCACATGACCGACCATATCTACACGCTTCATACTCTAATTAAAAAACACGTTAACCAAGATAAAGGTCAAATACAGTATATGCATGCTTATAGACTTTAAAAAAGCACCAAGTAACTAGTAATTATTAGTAATTATTAGTAACTAGTAATTAATTAGTAACTTAGTAACTAGTAATAATAATTATTAGTAACTAGTAATTAATTACTTTTTGAGAGTAACTTACCCAACACTGCACATGACTGACCATATCTACACGCTTCATACTCTAATTAAAAAACACGTTATCCAAGATAAAGGTCAAATATATGCATGCTTATAGTCTTTAAAAAAGCACCAAGGACTGTTTTACAAACTTATTGAAAGTGGCACAGGTGGTAAAACATGTGACCTTATTAAATTAATGTACACCGAGACTAAATGCGGCACAAAACGTACTAGATATCTTTCTCAGGAGCGTGGAGTGACACAGGGACGCGGTTTAAGCCCAACATTGTTTCATATTTACATCAATGACCTGGCAACCATTCTAGAGCGATCTGAAGCCCTGGCCTCACTCGACACCACTCACAAATCAAATGTCTTCTGTTTGCAGACGATCTGCTTCTGTTGATGGCTTACAACAGATCCTGGACCTGCTAGAACAATACTGTCACACCTCAGTAAAACTCCAATGATCACCTTTCAGAGAAGATCCAGATCCCAACTATCACAACATACAAACCCCATAACGCACACATCACACTACATAACCTGGGATTAAAATCACTTGAATCCTGCAGTGAATGAACTGAGAGATGAAGCACGCAGGGCCTTCAGCCATCAAACGTCAATGTCCTGTAGAAATCCCTGTTAGAATTTGGCTGAAAACATTAGAATCAGTGAATGTAGCGATTGCTCTCTATGGCAGTGAAGTGTGGGCTCCACTGACAAATCCAAATCAAGATTTTACTAAATGGGAAAAACATCCAATTGAGAGCCTGCATACAGAAAAGTCTGTAAAAATCTCTCACAAGTGCAGCGGCACACAGCAAACAATGCATGCAGCGCAGAATGAGGCAAATATCCACTGATCAGAAAGAGAGAAAAAACCCTCACTCATATCATTCTGAAGCCCTGAAACACAAATTAATCCTCTCTTCAGTCC
>NC_079901.1:8968632-8976059 GCF_024868665.1 Triplophysa rosa
CACATCGTCAGCATATGCTGACAGTTTTATTGGTGGGAAAAAATGTTGACATTTAAAACCATCTAGCTCTGCTCTAATTTGAATAAGCATAGGTTCTAAAGCTATTGAATACAGCATGCCTGACATGGCACAGCCTTGTCTTATACCTCTCTTAATTTTGAAAGGACTACATAAGCCACCATTGACTTTCAGTATACTCTCAATATCACCGTAGAGCACTTCAATCATAGCAATAAACTCAGGTGGGAAACCAAATGCCTCAAGTGTATTCCATAAAAACTGATGCTCCACCCGGTCAAAAGCTTTCTCCTGGTCTAGCGAAACCATACCAACCTTTTTACCAAAAAGTCTAGAAACTTCAAATACATCTCGAATTAAAGATATATTATCCACTATTGATCTGTTGGGCACACAATAGGACTGATCTATATGGATGACCCGTCCCATCACCTCCCTTAGTCTGTTTGCCAAAGTTTTTGAAAGAACTTTATAGTCTGTACATAACAAAGAGACTGGTCTCCAGTTCTTTATCTCCTTGAGATCACCTTTCTTCGGGAGCAGAGTTAAAACTGCTCTCCTGCAACTTATTGGCAGTCGCCCTTCAGACAGACTGTTGTTTAACACTGCCAGCAAGTCTTCTCCCAGGAAGTACCAGTACGCTTTGTAGAAATCCACAGTCAGACCATCCAAACCTGGTGCTTTGCCACTTTTCATGCTTTGTAGTGCTTTAAAAAGTTCCTCTACTGTTACAGGACGCACCAGGTCTTCACACGACTCCTCAGTCACTTGTGGAAGGTCTGAGATGCACTGTTTCGTTGACTGGTCCTCTACACTTTCACTGGCATACAGCTCCTTGTAAAAGCTAACAGCCCTCTTTCTAATGTCAGAGTCTAATGTCAGCTCTCTCCCATCCGCAGAACGTAAACATTGAATACTCTTTCTTTGTCCATTTTTCTTTTCCAGACTAAAGAAGAATTTGGACGGGGCATCCATTTCAGAAATACTCTGAAATCTGGACCTAACCAATGCCCCTTGAGCTCTAGTGTCCAACAGATCAGCTAATGTGAATTTTTTGTTCTTAAGAGCCTGCATTTGGCCTTGATCTCCATGAACTCCATTCAATACTTGGAGTTCCACAATATCCTTCTCTAAACTTCTAATCTTTTGAATAGTGTCCTTAGTAACATTGACAGTATACTGATTACATAATTTTTGTATCTTTAACTTTCCAATGTCCCACCATTGCTGAATTGAAGTAAAATGAGGTTCCCTTTCTGTCGGTCTCTCGACGTTGTGTCGAACCGACAGATGGGGTTCGTCCCTGAGAACCAATCGCTTCCGACTTCTTAGAAAAGGCCAATGAAAATTGGCGAATGAAATTTGCATGCCGGACTCCGCCCCCGGATATCCGGGTATTAAAGGGAGACGGCGTGCCTCATTCATTCACCTTTTTGTTCTTCGGAGCCTTCGCTCATGATCAACAGACTTCGCTACAAGACTGCCGGCTCTACGACGTGGTGCAGCGGACTATCCCTTCCTGCAGCGACTTCCCCTGGGCGTCTCGGCGGTTCCAGAAGTGTTCGAGTTTTTCTCTAAAAGAGAAAATTTCTCCAGCGTGGCATGTCCCGCTGTTCTCGTGGGTGCAACACACTCATCGAGGAGGGGGACGGACACGATGTCTGCTTCTAGTACGCTGGGGCAGATGTTGTGGATACGTCCTGCCCGCACTGCGGGCGGTTGACGATTCAGACGTTGCGTCATGGGTGGCTGTGTTCCCACGGGACTCAGCCACCACCTCGTCTGCATCCAGTTCCGTGACGGCAGGACTACGGCCCTGCCGCCCGCTACGACGAGCAGCGAGGGTGATATGAGGATTATTGTGAGCGCTAATCCGTCAGCCACTGGCTCGCGGACCGTTCGCACCTCGTCTTGCTCGTCTGACTGTTCCCCAGGAGACGGTCCGCCGTCTTATTCCTCAATCACGTATCGGACATGATACGTGATGATGAGATGTCTGTTGCAGCATCGGAGGGTGACTTACTGGCATCAGACTCCGATGATTCCTTGAAGCTCCCTCCCTCAGGGGGGTCGAAATCATGAAGAAAAGGACGTCGAAATGTCAGCCATGCTTTCCCGGGCCGCCGGCATTGGGTTGCGGTGGACTGCACTGCCTCTCCCAACTCTCGCGGCTGGATACACGGTACATCGGGTTTGAGAGCGGCTACAAGCCGCACTCGCCCCCAGTGCCGTGTTCCCCCGGAAGTGCATGAGGAACCTAGTACGACCTGGAACGCCCCCTTCGGCGCGTAAACGTCAACTAGTTCCATCACGCTTTCTTCCCTCGATGGTGGGGCAGCTAGAGGATAGTCGATGTCCCCCAGGGGCTCGACCTAGACTCCCGTCCAAAGCACGTAGGCTTTTCGGCATCTGAGGTGTCGAGAGCTTACTCTGCTGCGGGCCAAGCTGTCCCCTCTCTNGTGTTTGCTAACCTGTTTTTTTCTGGACAAGAACGTACCAAATGCCCTTCTTTTCCACATCCAAAGCACTTCATGTTTTCAGTAGTAGCATAGATAACATAATCAAAACCATCAACTTTGAACTTGAAGGCAACATTTATTTCCTCAATATCAGTTCTCAAAATCAGATACACGTATCTACGGAAAGAAACCACATGCTTAAGCATCGGGGATTTACAACCCAGCGGAATTTTCTTTATAGCAGACGCGAACTGTCCATATCTAGACAGTTCGCATTTTAACGCCTCATCACTAATAAATGGGGGCACATTAGATAACAAAACCTTCCTTGCTGGATTAACAAGTGGAAAAATCCTAACGAAACTATCGTTAAGAACTATACCACTCTCCACCACTTCATTCACTTTTTCCACTTTATTCAGGAACAGTACAACCGCACCGTTCATTCTAGATGCTGAACGAATGCTATCGTGACCCACCACCTCTCCTACCGCTAGAACAACATCCTCAACTGAGCACTCAACACCTACCGGCACCTTAAGACCATGCCGGCGTGTGAGTTGCTCAAAACTCTCCTTCTCTGCCATCGTCGTGTCCCCCAGCTAAAACACCTGGCCGACACGACTCCCTCAACCACTGATTTAACTTTCAGTACTTGATGACAATATACTGAAGAAAAGTTTTACAAAACCCGTGAGTGAGAAAAAAACATTCATAAATTGACAGACCTTGAAGATGAGTAAGAAAGACCGCAATCACTCTCCGAGTCACACACCACTCGCTCAGCAGACGCTCACGCATGCGCAGAGAGACAGAGAGAGAGAACCACTCCTTTCAGCCTGCCGCCATGTTGATTTTAAAACAAGGCTGAGAGGGATCGAAGCCCTGAGCGCTGCATTGATCTGTACCGGGATGCTGTTCGGCCATCAAAACACAAAAAATATCATTTGACTAATTTCAACAAGACAGAGAACTAAGAAAAACATGGGTTATTTAAATTAGAAGGGTTTTAGCACCTAATTTCAGGATAAAAAATAATGCAGTATCTACAGTATATTCAAGATTCAATTCAAGACTCAAGATTTTTTATTTGTCAATGCCACCATATGTAAAGTATACAGAGGAATTGAAATACCGTTTCTCTTCTCTGTCATCAAGTGTTCAGCAGTTAGTGCAATAGAAAAACAGATTTTTTTGAGGGTACCAGTAATGTACTATAATGACCAGATATCTATAAACCGAGTCAGTATATCTTGTACATCTGAATGAATATACCTTTGAGATAAAGTAAACAGTGAATTTGTTAATGTACAGATATACATCCACATACATACATACAGACAGACAGACAGACAGACATACACATACACATATAAACAATTGTTAAGTGCAAAATATACTTATGTAAACATTCTAAAGTATTAAGGCATTTGTAAGGTGCAGACAGATAGCAGCAGCACGCCAGTAGTGCACATAAAAGACTGTAAGTTCAGTGAGTATAAAGTGTCTTATGCAATGAAGAAGTAACAATTATAACATATAACATATATTTTGTATATTAGCCTGTTGCTAATTGCTAGTTCTTATTGTTTTAAGTAGGGCTGTCACGATTATTAAATAATCGTCTCATCGCGATTGTTTGACCTCATCGCGATTATTTCGGATCATCGCAATTATCGCACATCTCTATAGAAGACACTAGGGGGAGCTGTAGTGCTTCTGCATATTTTAGTGTATATATTGTAACTAAAGCATGGTAATACTTGTAAAATGTACCACCACAACACAATCACTTAAAAAAACTAAAACATATACAAATTACCTGCAGTACAATTTAATATTATTTAAGCAAATCTCAGTGTGAAAACCAGTCTATCAAAATTTCATTAACACACAAGTAAAATTTTACTGTAGTCTTGCAAGTGAGAAAAAAAACAGACTAGAAGCTTTTCTATGACTGATAGTATTTTAATGGTGGCTTCAATTCACACCTGATCAATTTACAATTATTTGGTGGTTGGATTATTGACAGGTAAAAGCCTAAACCTTAAATATATGATGACCCAATTTTTTCCGATGTATTTCCAAGAAAAAAACATAGTCTTGTATTCAGAACAATATGGTCGTTTCAATCGCTGAATCAAAAATGTATGAGAATTAAATGTCAAAGCTCAAAAACAGACAATTAATCGCTAAGTCATGCCAAAAAATTCGTCATACCTGATTTATTAGACAATTAATCGCAAGTAAGATTTCATAATCGTGACAGCCCTAATACTCAGATAGAAGTATTGGCCGATATACAGGTGCATCTCTAGTTTTTTAATATTAATCCGCTGAATTTGCAGGCTCTACAGAATCACTTTTGGTTATCTATAAAAATGATTTCACAACAAGAGGAAGAATTTAGGTAAAAGTTCGCTCGTCTCAAGTTGTCCGCATCATAGTTTCATGAATGAATCATGTTTAGGAAGACTTTATCCATTAGATTCCAGTCAGTGTGAATGGCTCAATAAAACTTGTACCTACGCACACATTTGGCATAGAAACATGACATGGAAAGCTTCTTTAGTAACTTTGTAAGTACTTCTTCTCATGATAAATTCATTTCAGTTGTTACATTTGTTGTCAGTAGTCTTTTATATTTTAAATATTAAAATCAGACCACTAGGACTTCGCTTAGCACCAGATGCACTGAACTTTCTGTGTTTCCCTTTCTGTCGGTCTCTCGACGTTGTGTCGAACCGACAGATGGGGTTCGTCCCTGAGAACCAATCGCTTCCGACTACTTAGAAAAGGCCAATGAAAATTGAGCAAATGAAATTTGCATGCCGGACTCCGCCCCGGAAATCCGGGTATAAAAGGGAGACGGCGTGCATCATTCATTCACCTTTTGTTCTTCGGAGCCTTCGGTATGAAGATCCTCTTGCTACTTAGCAAAAAATCTCACATTGCCGGTTCTACGACGTGGTGCAGCGGACTGTCCCTTCCTGCAGCGACTTCCCCTGGGCGTCTCGGCGGTTCCAGAGGTGTTCGAGCCGCAGACGGTGACTCACCGTCTGCATTCTAAAAGAGCTAATTTCTCCAGCGTGGCATGTCCCGCTGTTCTCGTGGGTGCGGTGTCCTCATCGAGGAAGGGGACAAGCACGATGTCTGTCTCAAGGTGTTTGGGGGTCCAGACACGCTGAGGCAGCCTTCGTGGACTCATCTTGCCGCACTGGGGGGGCGAGCTCAGGAGGAGGCGGATGTCGAGATGTTGGCCATGCTTTCCCGGGCCGCCGTGTGCATTGGGTTAGAGTGCACTCCGGAGCCTCTCCCCCAGCGCTCACGGTTGGACACATGGTTCTTGGGCTCTGAGCGCGACTCCAAGCCGCGCCCAACCACGGTTCCATTCTTCCCGGAAGTGCATGAGGAACTGACAAAGACGTGGAACGCCCCTTTCTCGGCACGTACACGTCAAACCGGTTCCGTCGCTCTCTCTTCCCTCGATGGTGGGGCAGCTAAGGGTTACGTCGACGTGCCCCAGGTGGAACGTGCAGTCGCGGTGCACCTGTGCCCGCAGGCGGCGTCCACCTGGAGAGGTCGACCGAAACTCCCGTCCAAGGCGTGTAGGACTTCGGCATCGCTGGTGTCGAAGGCCTACACTGCTGCGGGCCAAGCTGCCTCCTCTCTCCACGCCATGGCCATCCTGCAGGTCCACCAGGCCAAGGCGTTGAAAGAGATCCACGAGGGTAAGACCGACCCGGGGTTAATGCAGGAACTCCGCACCGCCACCGACCTCGCTCCAAGGGCGACCAAGGTGACAGCGCGGGCCCTGGGTCGGGCGATGTCCACCATGGTGGTCTAGGAGAGGCATCTCTGGCTCACCCTTGCGCAGATGAGCGACGCCGAGAAAGTCCGCTTTCTCGACGCGCCCATTGCGCAGGGTGGGCTGTTTGGTGACACTGTCGAGGACTTCGCTCAGCAGTTCTCGACAGTGAAGAAGCAGACGGAGACAATTAGCCACATCCTACCCCGCCGAGACTCGGCCGCCCACAGGCCTTGGGGGCCTAGCGCCCACTTTTTCACAAAAAGAGTTTCCAATCGAGTCCGTGCCCTTAGCCGAGATGTCCAAGGGGTTTTACAGCCCTTACTTCATCGTCCCCAAAAAAGAAGGGGGGGTGCGCCCCATCCTAGATCTGTGTACCCTGAACAGACACCTGCACAAGCTGCCGTTCAGGATGCTCACGCAGAAGCGCATCCTGGCATCTGTCAGATGTCAGGATTGGTTCATGGCAATCGACCTAAAGGACGCTTACTTTCATGTCTCGATTCTCCCTCGTCATCGCCCGTTCCTACGGTTCGCTTTCGAGGGTCGGGCATATCAGTACAGAGTCCTCCCCTTCGGTCTGTCTCTGTCTCCACAAGTCTTTACGAAGATCGTGGAGGCCGCCCTCTCTCCCCTCAGGGAGAGGGGTGTGAGGGTACTCAACTATCTCAACGACTGGCTTATCTTGGCACACTCGCGAGATCTGTTGTGTGCACACAGGGACCTGTGCTCCGGCACCTAGATGATTGGGGCTACAGGTTCAACCGAGAGAAGAGCAAGCTCTCCCCTGTGCAGAGCATCCTCTATCTTGGTATGGAACTCAACTCTGTCACCATGACAGCGGACTGTGCATACGCGAGTCAGTGTTAAGCGACTTTCAGCTCCTTCTGAAACATCAGGCTCTGGCCATGGCTCTGCAGTACCTCGGTATCACAGAGGCGCTACCTGCCCTTCCCAGAGAACGTGGCACACCGGCAGCAGCGAGATGGTGATTACGCCTCTGCTGCCGACGCACCCTAACCCCTTGGTCTTCCATGACCTTCCTTCGGGCAGGGGTACCCCTTAGGGCAGGTTACGAGGCATGTCGTGGTGACAACGGACGCCTCCCTGCAGGGTTGGGGTGCAGTGTGCAACGGGCACGC